>NC_091952.1:203496725-203714225 GCF_031021105.1 Erythrolamprus reginae
GGCTTTAAAGGTCATAACCAACACTTTGAATTGTGACCGGAAGTTGATCGGCAACCAATGCAGACTGCGGAGTGTTGGTGAAACATGGGCATACCTAGGTAAGCCCATGACTGCTCTCGCAGCTGCATTCTGCACGATCTGAAGTTTCCGAACACTTTTCAAAGGTAGCCCCATGTAGAGAGCATTACAGTAGTCGAACCTCAAGGTGATGAGGGCATGAGTGACTGTGAGTAATGAGTCCCGGTCCAGATAGGGCCGCAACTGGTGCACCAGGCGAACCTGGGCAAACGCCCCCCTCGCCACAGCTGAAAGATGGTTCTCTAATGTGAGCTGTTATTGTTGTTGTTGTTAATCTAATTAGCATTATTACTGACTTGAATGTGTATAGATACATTTTATATTCCATCAGTCGCAGAAAGGTAGTAGCTTGACCCAATATTTCATTTCTATTATCATTGTCTAATTCTCATCACTAGTCATACTGAAGGAATAACACTGGGCATACCAAAACATAGTTTCCATGATTTGTTTTAAATAACCTGTGACAAAATACAAGCTTGTGAATAAGCCATCGCAAACAATATACTTGTCAATTGAAAAATGAAACTCAAATCATCTTCTGAATATAAGAGCGCCAGTGTGGTACAGTGGTTAAGGTGTTGTATTCTGTAATGATATGTGAGAATGACCTTGGGAAGTAAGGGAACATTTGCTGCCTAGAAAACTATCAGATAAGAGAACTGCAGCTGCATAATGGGCAAAGAAAGAAACCTCCCTGACTTCTCAGACTGTAAAAAAGATGGCTGTACTCGCAACATTCTGTTAATGTAGCCGTACAATAAAGATGAATTTGTTCATCTGGTCATATTTCCCATCTGACCTACCTTGGAAATTTGACATCGGTCTTGCAAGTCTAATAGTGTGATGGCATTATGCAGGCTGTACTTTCGTTCTGTCTCTCTCTCCCTTCTCCTTCCTCCTCTTTTCCCTACAACAAGCCTGTGGGATGGGGTGGGCTGAGAGAAAGTCACTGTCTCAAAGGCTCCTAGCCAGCTTTCATCCCTATGGTGGGATTAGAACTCAGTCTCCTGCTTTCTAGGCCAGAACCTTATGAATGCTATCTAAGATTCTGAATTAAAGAGCCAGTTTGATCTAGCAGTTAAGGCATCAAGCCAGAAAGAGGAAGACTGAGCTCAAGTACTGGCTTAGCCATGAAAGCCAACTTGGTCAACTTTGGCCTAGTCATACTTTCTCAATCCACCTCCCAAGGTTGCTGTGAAAAAAACAGGAGGAGGAAGAGTGTGCTAGCTGCCTCACATTATTTGTAAAAATAATCAAAGTGGAATATATTTATTTATTTATTTATTTATTTATTTAATTAATTAATTGGATTTGTATGCCGCCCCTGTCCGAGGACTCGGGGCGGCTCACAGCATATATAAAAACAGAACAGTAATATAATCCAATTAGTACTACAATATTAAAAACAATTAAAAGACAAGATTAACCTTAAAAAAAATAACTTATTAACCAAACATTCAGCAATCATACTTAAGGCATTCAGTGGTCAGGGGAAGATCTAAGAGTCCCAAGCTTGGCGGCAAAAATGAGTTTTTAAGCTCTTTCGGAAGGCAAGGAGGGAGGGGGCAGTGCGAATCTCTGGGGGGAGTTGATTCCAGAGGGCTGGGGCTCCCACAGAGAAGGCTCTTCCCCTAGGTCCCACCAACCGACATTGTTTGGTCGACGGGACCCTAAGGAGGCCAACTCTGTGGGACCTCACCGGTTGCTGTATTTCCCCCCCCCCAAAAAAAAATTAATTGCGACCTGAGAAGAATTATCTGAATTGTTATTACCATTCAATGTGTAAGGTAAACAAATCTCACTTTACAGATAAAACCATATAAACAATCACTTGATATTAGTACAAAGAAAAATAACACGGTAGAAAGGAACTATCAATGACTCATTATTTTATAACCTAAGTTAAATAAGTATATATCAAATGGGTGGAAGTGGGTCACTTAGGGAAGACTGAAAAGAAAATAGCACTTTTGGTGCTTACTTGACCTACTTGTGGTTCCACTTTGCTTGGCCACCTGAGAGATACACTGTCATCTCCCACTCATGGGAATAAACCATTAAATATTCGTTCACTTACTTCTGTTATCTTGCCTGCTGCAGCACAGAAATGCTGGCCTGAAAGATGTGCCATCTATCATTTATAAGAGAATAAATAAATTTAAAAAGTGCAACCGAAAGCGGTGCAGTTGTTCAGTTCACCAAAAAGCATTACTTGCACCAGTGCACAAGTGGGAGGAAGCCTATGTTAAACAAAGGCATTTGACATTGCTGTTTGCATTACTGGCTGCAGAAAATTGATCCCCCCTCCCCCTTATTCTATGATAACCAAAGGAATTTAATACTTTCAATTTTGATTTCGAGTTGTCAAGACTAGGCAAGCATAAGAGTGTACAACATTGTGATATGACTTGTAAGCAAATGCAACTATATGGCAGACCCTGTCTCATGAGGAAGCCATGGTAGGTCCCAAGTGGAAAAAAGGAAAGAGAGTTTCATGGCAAAGAATCTTTCTTTCTCTGACATTCTCCAAGGAAGCACAAATGTACATAAAATCAGACCTATCCTCTATTGGATGCTGAATAAAACTGATTTATTGCCATAGAGATAGGATTCATTTTCATAAACACAATGGAGCCAACATGCCATTTTCATAGTCCTTTCCTTCTTCTTTAAATATTTGTTTAGTACTAACAATATTTCTGGCTGCAGTCAGGACACAGATGTGGTTTGGTGCCTTCCTGTCCAGAGGAATTATTTCTACTACCAGGCAGGAAATGAAGAGAGATGATTTATAGGGACTGATTAGAAGAAAGTGAGTTTGCAATCAAGAAGAAAAAAGGCCAGGCTCAGATCCGTAAGGCAGTATTTTTTAAAATCTTCTTTAAAGATATGGATCTTGTTTAAACCAAATCCTTTTCTCAAATGTTTACTTAGTGATTAGAATATTTATACATTGCCATGGTCAAAAAGACTCAAGGTCAGAGGTCTTCAGACTTGATAACTTTAAGATTTGTGGACTTCAACTCCCAGAATTCTGCAGCCAGCATAGAATTCCTAAACAACTGCAGTTCTACAAGTCTTAAAGTTGCCAAGTTTGAGGACCCCTGCTCTAGGTTCACAAGAATAGAAAAGCACTATTGATAATCAGCCCCATAAAAATAATACTAATAATAAAATTGTTAACAATATTAATAATAACACTGTGAGGCCATCCACACTCGTGCTTAAGCAAATTCCATGCAACAAAGTCTGAACAAAGGTAGAGTTAGCCTTCAGCCACAATAGGAATTTGCCCAACAAGCCCTTCATTGCATCATGTCAGTTGCACACACCCCCCACAAGCAAACATCAACCAAACTTCAGACAAACTTCTAGGATTTGTACATGGCCCTATGGGAGTCTGAAAATTCAGTTCAAACCTTTATTGCCAGAGTACAATATGTGTACAATGAGATTGGCTGAGCCTCCCTTCATGCACTCCCCCACCTAATACAACTCACAGTGAAAGATAAAAAAAAATCCGTAACCCAGTGAATCCTAACAAATACACAATCCTACTGCTCCATGTGAGCTTATTGAACATCCTGCCAGCCCTGCAAGTCAATTGTACTATGTTGTTATAAAGTAAGAAGTTTGACAGCCCACTGATAAAAACTGTTCTTCAGCCTGTTTGTAAGGCAACGGGTCTTAGTGATGTCATCTAGCAGTATCAGGGGACATGATGTTTTGTGCTGTGCCCCCCACTCTTTGTAATGTCTTTCTATCTGTGGTTGTCAAGCCAGCATACCACACCCTAATGCAATGAGTACGCTGATGATACCCAGCTTTACATGTCCACCCCATGTCCAATCAATGAAGCAGTGGAAGTGATGTGCCGGTGTCTGGAGACTGTTGGGGCCTGGATGGGTGACAACAGACTCAAACTCAACCCTGATAAGATGGAGTGGCTGTGGGTTTTGCCTCCCAAGGACAATTCCATCTGTCTGTCCATCACCCTGGTGGGGGGGAAATTATTGACCCCTTCGGAGAGGGTCCGCAACTTGGGCGTTCTCCTCGATCCACAGCTCACATTAGAGAACCATCTTTCAGCTGTGGCGAGGGGGGCGTTTGCCCAGGTTCGCCTGGTGCACCAGTTGCGGCCCTATTTGGACTGGGAGTCACTGCTCACAGTCACTCATGCCCTCATCATCTCGAGGTTCGACTACTGTAACACTCTCTACATGGGGCTACCTTTGAAAAGTGTTCGGAAACTTCAGATTGTGCAGAATGCAGCTGCAAGAGCAGTCATGGGCTTCCCAAGGTATGCCCATGTTACACCAACACTCCGCAGTCTGCATTGGTTGCCAATCAATTTCCGGTCACAATTCAAAGTGTTGGTTATGACCTATAAAGCCCTTCATGGCATCGGACCAGAATATCTCCGTGACCGCCTTCTGCTGCACGAATCCCAGCGACCGATTAGGTCACACAGAGTGGGCCTTCTCCGGGTCCTGTCAACTAAACAATGTCATTTGGCGGGCCCCAGTGGAAGAGCCTTCTCTGTGGTGCCCCCGACTCTCTGGAACCAACTCCCCCCAGAGATTAGAACTGCCCCCACACTCCTTGCCTTTTGGAAACTCCTCAAAACCCACCTTTGCCGCCAGGCATGGGGGAATTGAGATATCTCCCCCGGGCCTATACAATTTATGTATGGTGTGTTTGTGTGTATGTCTGCTTAATAATGGGGTTTTTAAAATATTTTAAATTGTAAATTATTAGATTTGTTATGAACTGTTTTATTCTGTTGTGAGCCGCCCCCAGTCTACGGAGAGGGGCGGCATACAAATCTAATAAATAAATAAACCTTTTCTATTGTGGACTGGTAAAGGAAGTCATCAGTTTTTGTTCCATTTTGTTTTTTCACAAGATCCTAAGGAAGTGGAGTCTCTGTTGAGCTTTTCTGGCCAGGTAAGATCTTCACTGAGGTAGACTCCCAGAAATTTAAAGGAGGAAACTGTCTCCACACCTCAACACAACCTGCTTGATGTAAAAAAGTGGGACAGGTTCCTCTCTCTTCTACCGAACATCTACCGCCATCTCATTTGTCTTGGTAGTGTTCAAGTGCAGGTTGTTTTCCAAGCACCATGTGGATAGTTTTTGAACCTTGCCCCTTTACACTGCTTCATCTCTGCCTGTAATAAGACCCAGTACGGTTGTATCATCTGCGAACTTAAGTGGGTGGGTCAGACGATACACAATCATGTGTGTAGAGTGAATACAGATAGGGACTGAGCACACAGCCCTGCGGGGAGCCAGTGCTAAGTTTCAAGGAGGAAGATATGACAGACCCAGCCCTCACTGTTTGTGGCCGTTCTCTCAGAAAGTCTTTGATCCAGTCACAGATGGAAGAGGGAAAATCCAAGTCAGTCAGCTTTTCGATAAGGATGCTTGGCAGAATGTATTGAAAGCTGAACTATCGTCTATGAAAAGCACCCTGACATATTTTCCAGGTTTCTACAGATGGCTTGCGACAGAATGTAAAGCAGTAGATAGGGCATCTTCTGTCAACGTATTCCCCCTATAGGGAAACTGGTGTTTGTTAAAGTCCAGTGGGAAGCATGTCCTAAGGCAGTGATGGTGAACCTATGGCATGGGTGCCACAGGTGGCATGTGGAGTCATATCTACTGGCATGTGAGCTGTTGCCCTAGCTCAGTTCCAACGTGCATGTGTGTGCCAGTCATCTGATTTTTAGCTCACACAGAGGCTCTGGGAGGGTGTTTTTGGCTTCCAGAGAGCCTCCGGGGAGATGGGGGAGTACATTTTTATCCTCTCGCGCCTCCAGGGAAGCCTTTGCAGCCTGTGGAGGGCAAAACACAAACCTACTGGGCCCACCAGAAGTTGGGAAACAGGCCATTTCCAGCCTCCAGAGGGCCTCTGTGGGGTGGGGGAAACTGTTTTCACCCTCCCCAAGCATTGAATTATGGGTGTAGGCACTCACGCATATATGATAGCGTGCGCCCATGCTCTTTTGGCACCCGAAGGAAAAAAGGTTCCCCATTACTGTCCTAAGATATTGGAGAACCAATCTCTTGAAGCATTTCATCATGAAATACGTTAATATAGTCACTTAGTACTCTGTAGTCACTTAGGCAGTTAATTGCTGTTTTCTTCGGGACTGGGACAATAATGGCTGCTTTCAAGCACAGGCCTATAGAATACAACAATGATTAGAATACATGTTCTTGCACAGGAACAGGAAGTTCAAGTGCAAAACCCAAAAGAAGGTATAAATACCCCCCACTCTCAACTCCATGTGGTCAGCTACACCAAGACCATAAACATGTGGTCCTGTTCAACAATAAATGAACCCTCTTTCCAATTAGCCTCCAGCCTCCCTTTTGTCTTTAGTGCCTTTCATTGGACCTGGTAGTGGTTTTCATGTGTCATCAGGTAGCCACCTTCATCACTGGAATTCATGCTGGTGATGCTCCTTGGCTCTGGTTGACATCTTAAGGTAGATGTTACATATGCTAGGTGATGCTGTGTAGTAGTTAATGCTTTTGGGTCCATTGCAATGATAGCTATAGCTGTAGATTAGGAGTTTTTGAATCTTTTTCTGTACCCACAAAGATCAGTCATATTTTATATTTCAGTGTGTTTCCTCCATTATCTTATTACTAACTAGGCATAGAAGTAAATAGGAAAATCCATAACAAGCTGACATTCAATCATACAGAAAGGCCTCAAATATGTCTAACATTCAGTCAAATCAGTGAAATTAGGATAAAGAACTTTACTTGGCTGGCAGAATACAAAACTAAGTTTACATGCTGTATTTTGTGAAGGGGAAGAGGTTCCGAATTTTTGATGATTAACAAATAGAGAGGTAGTGTTAATGAAAGTGTTAACATGGAGAACAATGCCAGTAAAAAAAAGGCAAAAATCTTATGCAAGAGATTGTTAGAAAAGCCAATATTGCAATGCATTTAAACACATGTATGATGTGGTTACTTCTGAAACTTACAAATATAGAATACCTGTGACTTTGGACAAGGCATAGAAAATGGTAAGCAAATTATGTCATTATGTATGACAACATATGATAATTCTCATCATTCCCATCTAGCAAGGGCCATAAATTGTAATGCTATTGTGGTGATAAAGAAAGAATATGATATAGATGCATATATGGTAAAACTATGCACAGCCTGTAGAACAAAATGGGATAGAATATTATTTTCTTTCCATTATACTAAAATTTATCCAATAAAATTCATGGCAGTAGAAGGTCAAGAAAGGAAAAAGAAACTCAAAATGTAATTGAAGAAGTTACTGCTAAAAGAATTACGGTATTAGTATAATAGTTTTAATAGTTGACATTAGTCAAATTCATGGGAAAACAAATACGCTAAACAAAAGAAGATAAACTCATTTATCTAAGTCTTCCTCCAAATAGTCTACAATACTCCTTTTTTGTTATAACAATTCTATGATAGATAATTAATGATCCAATGTCATCCTATTCATAATTTTCCTATTCAGATGCTGCTATAATAGTTCATTTAAGAGGGAGGGCTATTCACAATCCCCGAGGTCATACTGAAAAATATGGTGCTTCTCTCTCTCTCTCTCTCTCTCTCAAATATATATTTCATATAAAATATAAATTTGAAAAGATGTAATGACAGATTTATTCATTTGTCACATTTATACAGATTTATAAATTGATCACAAATGATGTAGATTGAAATTATTGGTCTTGTTATTTAAATTGCTGATTTTGATAAAATGCAAAACAAAATGGGATTTGTATGGTATCTATTGGCTTAGAATTTGTACAACTATAGCCATTGTAGTTTGTTAGACATGATTTATAATGTATTATAGCTTCAAACACTTTGCTTCTTCTTCCTTCTCTACAGTTGTTCAAATGTGCAGGCTGCCTAAAACAGCATTTTTGCAGGCATTCCAGCTTCCTCGGAAGACAAAAAAACGAAATAGGGTTTACACTTAGAAGAGACTTCACTTGAGACTTCACAAACTGGATTAGGCTGGGCTCATGTTCCCAGTTCCTGTTGTACAGCATACTACCTAACATAAAGATTGATGTAGCTATGGCCTCTGATATAGCAATTTAGCCTTTTGTTTCTTTTTGTTTTGCTTAATCCTAAATAAATCATGCATCTTCAAAATTGTTTTTATTTTAGGATTAGGCAAATCCCAACAATCAAGGAGTCTTCATATCAATAAGGATTACTTGCATAAGTAAAGGCCTTCTGAATGAAGCCCAGACTCCCCAAGGAGAGGCTACTTGTCAAAATTAATGTTAATGATGCTTTTCAAACAAAGCTTACAGACACTACCATTCTCTGGTCTGCTCTGGTCTGCTTACCACGTAAGTGCTTTTGTTTGGAGAAATACCTTTGACTCCAGTCTGTTCCATCTTTTCTCCTTCAGAAATGGGGATGGGGATGAAGAAGAGGGGAGATCTTTCTAAACCCACAACATGCTGAATTAGAAAAGAGGGAATCTCAGTACTGAATTGCACAATCTCATTTCACCCCTCCTCTCCATGCAGTCTGTAAGATATTATGCCTCTCCTGACAAATTGCATTTCTTATGTATATGTTTGGCATTGCTGTGTATAATTATGCTGTGCCTGATAAAGTTATTTAAAATCAATAAAGTAAGTTGAAATAAACCATTAGCAAGATTTTTGCAGTCCTGAATAAGTTGTAATGGCCAGACAGTAGTATTGGAATATGTTCTACTTCCACCTTTGGCTAGTAGCTGAGTTTTCCTCAATTGTGGCCCTTTTCAGCTCTCCTTTTATCTCATGATCTCTTTAAAAAGTTATTCTAGCAATTAGCCAAAGTCTCTCCCCATCTTCAAATCCTCTCTGTCTCTCTTTGTCTGTCTCTGTCTCTTTCTCTCTGTGTGTGTGTGTGTGTATCACTTATTCATGTATTTTGTTGTTTTCTCAAGTACAGTATTTCACAATGTTAGTGGGGTACAATTTATATTAATATGATCCACCCTGTTCTCAAGAAACTTTGCTAAATGAAATGACCAAATTCATAGGTCAATCAAGTAGCTGAACCAATGTACAGCATGTCAACATTTTCATGTATCTATTGTATTTTTTAAGAAAAAATGACTGTTGCAGAAAACTTCAAAAGTATACAATTTGCAATAACCTAAGATGGGTTTTGAATATGTAATATTTTCTTGTCAACATTGCTAATGTATACATGAGACTTCCAAGGATAATCAGAACTGCAGAAAAAAACAATTACTGCCAACCTGCCTTCCATTGAGGACCTGTATACTGCACGAGTCAAAAAGAAGGCAGTGAAAATATTTACTGACCCTTTGCATCCTGGACATAAACTATTTCAACTCCTACCCTCAAAACGTCGCTACAGAGCACTGCACACCAAGACAACCAGACACAAGAACAGGTTTTCCCAAACGCTGTCACTCTGCTAAACAAATAATTCCCTCAACACTGTCAGACTATTTACTCAACAAGTCTGCACTACTATTACTACTAGTTTTTTTTCTCATCATTCATATCGCCCATTTCCTCCCACTTATGACTGTATGACTGTAACGTGTTGCTTGTATCCTTAAGATTTTTATTAATATTGTTTCCTCGTTGCTTATTTGGCCCCTATGACAATCATTAAGTGTTGTACCTCATGATTCTTGACAAATGTCTCCTTTTCTTTTATGTACACTGAGAGCACATGCAGCAAAGACAAATTCCTTGTGTGTCCAATCACACTTGGCCAATAAAGAATTCTATTCTACTCTATGAGGCTTGTGGGACATATGCTCAGAAATGTCATGTCACTTAGTAGAGGAGCCAACATATCATTGAGGGCAAAATGGGCTGGATTTCTGCATTGCTGAAGTGATGAACCTGTGCCTTATGTTTCTATTAAAGTTTAAACAATCAGTTTTTGCTTGCTAAACTCCTAAACACACCCAAAGGTGAATACAGTTGATGCAACTCATTGCAGGATCTTGCAAGGACCATCAGAAGTGCTGTTCTTGTTGGTTTATCCATTTCTGGATGCATGTGTTTGTTTCATGCTATACCTCCCTGACTTTCTATTGTGGGAGGTGTAATGTGTATTAATTCACTGTATCATGCTAATCAATTGTGCTGCATCATTCAGCTAAGTAGAGTTCTTGCCTGTGGCCCCCAGATGGCAGCATTTTATGAAACAGCTGATATACAGACCTGTTCCTAGGACATGTCCACCTGAGTTGATGGCAGGTTAAATGTCGTGGGATCTCAAAAACAATTTAGCCCTAACCAGATCCAATATTGCATGGAAATAAATTAATTGCTGACTGTGTCATCAACTCACCCCCCTATTTCTTCTGATAGCAATTGGAAATGAATCTAATTTTTGCTTGGCAAAAGAATGTTGTCCAATTAGTAGTTACGAGAACCTTTGATTGGATGGATTCATCTTGAACTTGCTCTACATTGTTACAGTGGTGCTCAACCTGGGGGTTGGAACCCCTTTGGGGGTTGAACAACCATTTCACAGGGGTCACCTAAGACCATGGGAAAAGACAAATTTTCCATGGTGTTAGGAACTAAAACATCTATTCTGGGGCCTTGGAACATATTTTTACACTGACCAATCAGACTTTTGCACTGGGAGTGTCTCTCTGACCTTCCTGCCAATCAGTTTAAAGCTCTGTTGGGAGAATTGGCACTAGACTTATAGTTGGGGGTCACCACAACATTAGGAACTGTATTAAGGCATCGCGGCATTAGAAAGGTGGAGAACCACTGAAGCAAAGACAATTTGATATTTGCTTTCACAGAACCTTTTCATTCAGAAGCATTTTAAGAGCTGTGGTGGTGCAGTGGTTAGAATGTAGTACTTTGGGCTACTTCTGCTGACTGCCAGCTGCCAGCAGTATGGCAGATCGAGTCTCACCAGGTTCAAGGTTGACTCAGCATCCATCCTTCTGAAGTTGGTAAAAAGCGGAACCAGATTGTTAGAGGCAATATGCTGACATTGTAAACTGCTTAGAGAGGGCTGTAAAGCCCTGTGAAATTATATATAAGTCTTATTGCTATTGCTATTGTAGAGTTAACATTCTATTTCTCTTCCTGTTGCTTTCGGCAACTCCTATTGAGTTGACAAGACAAATGTTGAAAGGCAGGCAGTTTTTACCTTTTTTAATAGTTTTGAAGTTTGAAATCTCTGTCAGTTCAGCTAGAAGGAGAAACTGGTAAATTCCAGTCAATATCATCTCAGTTTCAAATGCCTCATTGTGGGCAGTTATGGGTATTTCCCATAACTTTGGCATGTGAACTGCGTTGGTTACTAAATGCAGTTCAAGATGTTAATTGTCACCAATAAATCTCTTCATTGCGTGGGACCAGAATACTTTAAAAAGGACCATCCATCTTTAGTTGTCTTACCCAACTTTTTAGATTTTACATGAGGATGTGCTTTCGGTTCCATCAATCAAAGACTGTCATGTTGTAGGACCCAAAGAGTATACGTTCTTTGTCCACATTTGACTAGAATGCATGGGTTTGTGTGTGTGTGTGTGTGTGTGTGTGTGTGTGTGTGTGTAGGGAAGCAATCAAAAAGTATAAGCCATTTATTGTGCCACTTTGAGAAACATATTGTTAACCAGGAGAGGCTTAAACTTTGATCCTATATTTGCAAAGAACTTCAGAACATCTTAAGCAAAGGTATTACAGTATTTCCTGGAATGAAATGGTTCTTTTTCTGTGTTAATGCCATTTCTGTTTTCTGTGCTGTGCGTGCCAGCACTCTCATCAATTAGCAGTACCAGTTGTGGTAGTGTGTTCTCTCCCCTTTTTGTGATCTGAACACCTGCCTGCTAGAAACTGGGCTGTGGATATTAAATAGTTGTCAGATGGTAACTATAACATTAATAGATCCCATCCATAGATCTGTCTCTGCGTTCAGTTTTGTGCCAGAGAGTTGCACAGCCAGACATCTGGCAACTAGATGACCATGGAACTCTCCAACAGTTTGATTTTGGCAGCCAGAAAAGTTGCTTTGGTTGTATGTTGATGCCTACTCCTGCTTTGCTGTGTTTTTAAAAAGTATTAAAAGAAAAGCAATGATTTTTTAAAAGATGCATTAGTAATATTGCTCTTATTGAAATAAGGCTGCTAAAATGGTTATCATAGAGCCTGTTACAATGAAAAGCATTCAAATTTTATTAATATGTTTTTATAGAACATACTTTAAATATTGAAGAATCAGTAAGCATAATAAATACATACATCCACACAGAGGGGCGGCATATAAATCAGATAGATAGATAGATAGATAGATAGATAGATAGATAGATAGATAGATAGATAGATAGATAGATAGATAGATAGGAGTAGCTTTCAATACCATGATGTTTTTCAGATATGTCAGGCTTCTGCTTCTATAATTCCTAACCAGTGGAGTTTTCACTTTCAAGGAGTGATATTTAATACGCTAGGAAGATACGTTAAGCCACACTCATGATGGACTATGAAGCTCCTTGTTTTTCCCTTGAAATTATAACCTGACAGTGGTTCCTCATATTCAAAAAAGCACCTTCGAACAGTAGAACTTTATGCCTTGAGGTTCATCCATGTAACTTTTTGGGGACAACAACAAGAAAGCCTTCCTGTTAATTTTCTGGTGAGGATGCTATTTTCAACTTCCTATCCTTTTCTACAAGATGTGAGATTTCTCTGGTAATCTACCTGGCTGGTCTCCCATTCAAGCACCAACTATATTGGGTTCCTCTTAGATTTTTCAAGATAAGTCCAAATTATACAGTCATATGTTCCAGGTTATGCATACAGTAAAACCATCTTCAAAATGAGAATAGTTTCAAAAGCTGTTTGGAAGAAGATATTTTGGAAAGACCAGATATAGACAACAGGAAAGATCATAGAGCAAATCAAAAAATGGTTGCTTTATAAACATTTTATAAACACAATAATAATTAGAATCAGAATGAATTTACCAAGAACAGATCTTGCCAGATTAAACTTGCAATCAAGTTATTTAATGGTAGATATTCTAACATCAAGCCTTAACCTTGGTAGTTAACAGTGCCAATACAATAGAATAAAAAAATAACAACTTTTGTTTTTGGAAAAAAATTCCATCCTTGCTTAGAAAAATGGTTGCCATAGAGTGAGATTCCATTTTTAGGAAACACCAGTTCCTGAAAGTAATAGTCATTTGGATGAAAGACATAGAATCGGGGTGGGCAGCAACTGGTGCCCCCAGGTGCGCGGCTCTGGTAGGTTGGCTGTGCCCAGGTGCACAGCTCCAGTAGTTCACCAACTGTGCACATGCACAACTAGTAAGATACTGGTGATTTTCAACTTTTTTTACTTCCGCTCATGTGCGAAAACAAAGAAATAGCCCAAAATCGTCCAAATCTCATGTGTGTGAATGCCCTCACACAAGCAAAATTTGGGCAATTTGGGAGGTAAAAATTGCCAAAATCTTGCACAAAGATGCTCGCACATGCGAGATTTGGGTGATTTTTGGCTATTTCTTTGCTACTGTGCATGCATGGAAGCAAAAAAAAGCAAAACTCGCCCAAATCTTGCATTTGTGAGGATGCTCACATGAGATTTTGGTTGTGTGTTTATGCAGCAGCCAAATCTCCTGCGAATGCAGACGTGTACATGGGGCACACCATGAGTGGCAGCGGCAGGCAGCCTTTCACTGCATAAAATATATCTAATTTCCAAAGAGCCTTGATCCCAATTTTTCAAAAACAGTAATAAAGAATTCCAAACTAGACACACATATATAACTCTATAGGGCACTAATATTTATGATTGGGCACACTTTGAGAATTATTGGAGCGTGTATGTGCACACCATTCTTTGCTATTAATTAAAGCAGGTACATCTTGCTGCTGCTGTTTTAAGGAGTCAGTTCATTAAAATGACTCTTAAAGTGGTAGTAGACTTTTCCCTCCCCCCTCCCAAGTTCATGCAGACAGTGAAAAAAATGGGCCGACTATCTGATGAATATTTGAGAAGCCCAAGGCACCTCCTCCAAATAATTTCTGACAGGTCTACTAATATTCTAATTTCTTCCTCTAAGCAATAGGCCCCAATTGGTAAAATAGTTTAGGGAGCAAAATAATAATACCTGGAGCAGATATTTAGTGTAGAAAAATGTGTATTCCAAATGTTAAAATAACTCTGAGAAATAAAAATATGCGTTTTCATGATCAGCTCTTTAAGATTGACAATGCGGATAATGAGGCTTGATTTTTAAGAAAAGGCTCATAAAGTGACATAGAAATGGGCTTTGGTTTTGACATTTAATACTTTAATGTCAACTAAAACAGACTACCACAAGGGCACACATGAGATGGAAGAGTGCGGTGGGGGGGATCCTAGATACCACTAACTCTGAAATTATACTTGTGTGAGAGAACTGATGTCCATTTTATTAGCACAAATAAAGGGAGTTCTCTCCCACTTAGTTATATCCAGAAAGGCAATAGGCCATAAATCAACTCGTGGCATGATTTTTCTTTGCCAGTCTATCAGTATAATTCTTTTGGCTGTCAGTGTTGCTCTCAGGAGCCACCTCATGTCCCATTTATTCAAATTATGTAGAGAATTGGTGCATCCTCCTACTCACATTGCTGTAGATTTGTCTAAATTGATTTACTAAGACTAACTCAATTTGTCTAAAAATCTCATTCTAAAAATTGGCTTGTTCCTCTGCAAAAGACAAAGAACTGAGAAGTCTCCCATAATATTTTAAGAATTCTGTGCATGTCTGATGCATTGAGGAATGCAAACAAATTTGCAAATAAAAACATTTTTTTCATGCTTTCATTTATTTGGATCAGGTCTCTATTCCACCAACTTATCATTCTCCAGCAATGAGAAATAAAGTGGATTAAAATGACATATCTGTACGTTTACAATCAACGTTGTTTCTTTAGGCAAACTGAACATAAACTGCTTCTAAGAAAGCCCCATCAAAAAGTTAAGCAGAGAAATTGGGTGGGTAATTTCTCAAGGGAATTCCCCTTGGGCAGAGCAATGACAGTTGCACCACTGTTAGAAAAGTACAATAGGAAGAATTTGTTCATTACATTTTCCCTTGGGAGATCAGAGAGGCTACAGTGCAGCTCTCAGGAGAGATTTCTAAACAATGAAAGACAGGAGGTTCACATGCATCTGCTGGCAGCAAGAAAGTCCCAAAACAAAATCCACCTATGAGAAGATGTCAACGTTTCTCTGAAAGCCTTCTCACCTTATACTTTGGAAATATTTCTATTGCCATCGAAATAGGCTCAGGTGTGGGGCGATGTTTCTGCTTGATTGTAGTTTCTGTCATCTTGAATTATCTATGGAACTGACTTATCTCCAATCTTCTTGAGGGTACCTTATTTTCTTCTAAATTGTAATTTTAGGAGGAGGGTTTTTTTCTTCCCTCCTTTAACTTTGCAGAGAAAACAAAACATTTGTATTATTTTCACTTAAAAACTAATCTTTAAACAATAAGGAATTTAATTATAATAATACATAGTGTAGATTTTTAAACATCCCTCTGTCACACTCTGCCTTTGTAATAGATATGAGTGAGTTCATCCTTCTTTATTTTGTTCTTTATTTTGCAGTTTTATTATTAATTGTTTGAATATACTGAGTGTTCATGGATCATAACCTTGCATGGTAGATTAAACAATAGGAATTCTGCAGCAATAGATAGATAGATAGATAGATAGATAGATAGATAGATAGATAGATAGATAGATAGATAGATAGATTGATAGATATGATAGATATGATAGATAGATATAAATATAGATAGAAACATAGAAGACTGACGGCAGAAAAAGACCTAATGGTCCATCTAGCCTGCCCTTATACTATTTCCTGTATTTTATCTTACAGTGTTTATCCCAGGCATGTTTAAATTCAGTTACTGTGGATTTACCAACCACATCTGCTGGAAGTTTGTTCCAAGGATCTACTACTCTTCCAGTGAAATAATATTTTCTCACGTTGCTTTTGATCTTTCCCCCAACTAACTTCAGATTGTGTCCCCTTGTTCTTGTGTTCACTTTCCTATTAAAAAGATTAGATATAGATATTGATACAGATAAAGATATAGATATAAATATAAATTAGATATGGATATAGATGATATATAGATTACAGTAGAAGAGACAATGTTCATAAAAGTTTACTTTATGTCTTGCCGGATCCCTCTACAGAAAGTATTTCACCACAGAAAATATACCACCATTATGGAAACATCATTGCATGTAACTTTTCTACAAATGAAATTGTTTGCATACAGAAATACTGTGTATATGTCAATCTTTCATGCCTACCTATTTTCCTTACCTAAAAGTGTTGTCAGGTAGTTAAAAGCAACATATGGTTGCAGATTAAATGTTACACGTGCAAAGCAATCTTCACAAAAGGTCAAAAGCTCTATATTTATTCCCATGCAGTTATATATTGATATAAATGGTTTAAGATATTCTAAATGCATATAAAATTAAAGCCAATAAATATTGGGCAATACTTTTATAATTAAACAAATGCTTTACACATATTTAATGCCCATGAAAAATAACTAACATATTGCCGGGATCAGATCGGAGCAGCTATTTAGTACCACTTCAAGACAAATGATTTCTAACATTTAAGTAGGAGAGTTATAAATCAGCTTGAGAACTTTGCACAGTGACCATATTAGCAGTAGGCACTGCCTTTTTAAAAATTTCATGTGTGCTTCATAAATACCTCGTGCAAAAGAAGATTCCTTGCTTGATATTGTTGTTCCCAAATGATCTCTGCTTTATAGAATAAGTTTCCGGGCTATATCCTCTGGGATCAAGGAACCATTTCAAGTCTCTGAAATTCCACGTTTTAACAAGGATTTAATTGCAAAGGTAACTGTATGCACCTGCGAAGGCATTCCTAATTATTTGATAATGGCGCAATCTTTCTCAATACAGCCAGTCTTTGTGGTGGTAAGTTACACTAATGAAGCACACTGAGAGGACTAATTCCCCCAATATTGGAGGTGCTTATTTAAATAAAAACAAGTAAACAAAACTAATCCTAGGAAGATTAAGTAGAAATTGACTGCCATAACATGTGCCATGTCTTGCTTTTTTAAAAATTATTTTATTATTATTATTATTATTATTATTATTATTATTATTATTATTATTATTATTATTATTATTATTATTACAGGCATCTATCCAGTTCCTACTGATGGTAAATCAAGGTCAGTTCACAAAGTTTTGTAAAAGTCCTTTGAACAATTCTTTCCTTTCACACCAGAGATTTGCACATTTCAAGGTCTCTTGCGCCTTTCAGAAAGTGGCTTCCAGAGCAGCTGACATGGAAACAGCTGTAACTGAACTTTTAAAAATAAAATCACCCATCCTATCCCTATAGTTGCAGGAACTTGTTGGGAGCACAAACTCAGGGCTGTGAATGCTTGGTGAGTTTGCTATTGCAGAAAGCCAGACGCTAAACTATAACATTATATTTTCATCTTTTTGGGCAAATAAGGTGGGGGAGGGGGAGCAGGGAGGATATGGAAGAGGCAGTGCCATAAACCAGATGGATTCTAGGACCCTTGTCAAAAGTTATGCCAATCACACATTGCTTGTTCCTCCCTCAATAATCCAAGCCATGTTCATATTCAAATAGCAAAGTCATTTGACAACATCAGTTCCATTAAGGCTTGGAGTCATCTGCTTTATTGGATTTCAAAGGAATGTAGCCAGATAGCTCCATTTCCATCAGCATATTATTAAACCAACATCACAGGTCTGTCAGAAATTCAACTGGAAGCAATTTCATCCTACAAAGAATGAAATATTCCTTGTTAGACTTCCTTTGCAAACCGGTTGTTAAAAAAAAGTAAAGTTTGACAAAACACAACAATGTCAAGTAAATAGCTAATATTTTGCATCTTAGTTGTACACATATGCGTTCAAAATCAATAAAACCATCTGTCCATAACTGATAGCAAAATTGCACCTTGAAAGCATAAAGCAGAACAATTTAATGCATGTATTACTTCAATTAAGGGAACTCATAGATCAGTCCTATGTATTTTTATCAAGTCATTAAAATTTATACTTCCATTGAAATAGACTTTGATGAAAGTATCTCTACTAAACATACTTAAATATACTCATGCAGGGCTACATTGTTAAAAAAAATGAAATAATTGCTTTTGTTGCATTATAAAAATCTGATTCTGTTCTGAATAAAAAGGGTTTATTGGGTTCAATGTGATCTGGCATGTTGACATGTTTAAAGCTATTTGAGATCAGGCTATTGATATATGTGAATACTTTTAAAACCAACATTTACAACTTAAAATGTATTTGTAGAACTCAGGTGGGAAACACTAATTTTCATAAGAGAAACCTCTGAAAGAACAGTACATTTTCCTCCTTTGGAACATAAATTCCCAATATCAGAATCATGGTCCCATGCAAATTAACTTTCACAGACAAAAATCTACCTTGCTCATCAATCAATAAAAGTTCTGGTTTAGTTGCGGATTTATATACAAAACAACTCAATTTCTTTTTTTCTAGTTCTTGCTGAAATAAATTGATGCAAATTTTTATATAGCTAATATTTTTCTATACTTTTCTCTATTTCCCTATAATTTGTTGACACATGATAGGTACTTTGTTTTCATTTTTTCAACTGTGTTTTTTCTGCCTGAGGAGCATTTGCTCCATTTAAGTTGCATGTTAAGCATTTTTAATCCACAATCATGTAAAAAATTTAGAAAAGTGGATATCTATAATGCCTAATTTAATGTCATACCTTTCAATTTCTGGTTGCACCTGCTGACATTTTTGTATAGTTTTATCCGACAGCTCCATTTGAAAATAGAAAATAGAATAACAGAGTTGGAAAGGACCTTGGAAGTCTTCTAGTCCAACCCCCCTGCTTAGGCAGCAAACCGTACATCACCCAAGGCAAATGGTTATCCAATATCTTCTTAAAAACTTCCATTTTTAAAAGAACAATCTGTACTATTAATCTTCAGTCACGTATTAAAATGCTGCTACAAGATTTGATCTTTTGTCTTCTTTCTGACAAAGAATGCTACTCATAAATCCTTTTTTTTTGGCAAAGTATGTCTTGGAACATTTCTTATTCTTGCAAATATTATATTTGTTCTATGTACCTTTTCAAATTTTGCCACTGTATCCTCTTTATCAAAATCTGGTTTGTGTTGCCATTATCTTTTGTTTTGTAAAATCCATCAATTGTAATAGGGGAATATTCATTTGTCTATTTTAATTCCAATATTTGGAGGGGGGTTCAAAAAGATTGTTCCCCTTATTCATTTTACATTTTGTTACATCCACACATTGTTCTTTGTCAAAACTTTTCAAATCTTTAAAATGTTTCCTATTTATAGCTGAGAATATTGAGTCCTCACATATTTTTTTATCCTGCCACTCAGAAAATATCTTTTCAGCTGTAAATTGATTATATCCAAAAGTATTTAAGAAAGTGCCACTTATATGAACCTTGTGTCAATGTTGGATAAATCATTGAAATTCCTTGACCATCAGCTGCTCAACTGATGAGTTAACTGCAAAAACTTCTGTTCTGATAACTACTCATGATGTACAACTGTCCGAAGTATAAATGGATGATTTCACAATGCTTCCTTTACCTAGAAGACAAATAGCATAACTCTTCTTATTCCTTCAGAGATGTCTAGTCCATCACAGATTCTCAACCAAAGCCTTGAAAGTATCCTATGAATCCTATGGATGTTATTTTTTGTTTGTTTGAATTGGCTAACTGGATTTTCTATTAAATGCTTTAAATGTTCACATGACAGCTTTTGATCTTGAGATACTACAAAGGTGAATTCACTTCCAGATAATGAATGAACTCAGCCACCTATCTTAATACCTTAGCACTTGTGTAAATTTAAACAGACTACTCTTACTTGTTGATGATCACTCGATGTAAATTCAGATACAACAAATAACCCAAAGCATATTCAAATTCCTTTTATTCTGCCTTAAATCCTTGAAAAATAAAAATATAATTGGAATTCCTTCTCCCCCACTGTTCTGTCGAGCTCTCTGGTAGAATCCTCCCAAAAATGCACAGATACAATTTCAGACACACACACGTTTGAAAATTCAAAACAATGTTCTTTATACCAAAAATGCAAATAAACAGAGCACTCTTTTTGTATAGCAAAGAGCACTTGTCTCCAAACAAATTGGTAATTTGTACAAGTCCCTTATCAGTTCTGTGATACTTAGCTTGCAGCTGTGAGGCAGTTCACAGTCCTTCTTCTTTCACAAAGTGAAACACACTTTGCTCTGGGTTAGTTTCAAAGCGGGGAAAAATCCAGCACACAAAGATCAAAGTCAGCAAAGCAGTCATTAAACACTATGATCAGATAAAACTCCACAATGGCCAAACCCACAGGCTGCTATTTATAGCAGCCTCACTAGTTACCACAGCCCCACCCAACCACAGGTGGCCTCATTTTCTTTGATAATAATCTCTCAGTTGTTGTCGCCTATGCATCGCTCTCCGCATGCGTGGCTGTATCATTAACTCTTGTTCTGAATCCAAGGAGGAGCCAGATAATTGATCTCCTGAGCTGTCTGCCCCACTCTCCTCCTCCCTGTCACTCATGTCTTCTTGGTCAGAGGAGCCTTCATCAGCAGATTCCACCGGGGGGGGGCAAAACAGGCCTGCAGCATGTGGATGTCTCCCCCACATCCACAGTCCTTGGGGCAGGAGCAGGGCCAGAGCTAACCACAACATCCACACACACCCAAAAATAATCCAAGGAACCCTTGGAAAAAGTTGCTGACTCAGGCCTAGAAGAATTATCGCTTCCTATGTGCAACAAGGAGTTAAATCAGCTGATAGAATGACTCAGTACATGACAATTTCCTTTGATTCTGTACTCCAAATATACTGACAATTTAAACAGGTATGCATTATGGAATCAGAAGTGGTCAGGAGATAATGTTTACATTTCAATCATTTTGTATCTATTGTAACAGTAAATGCTTGTTTGTCTACAATGTAATTGCCTCAGGTGTCTAATATTTTGGTACTTTATACAGCATGGTGAATATAACTGAATTAAGAATGCCATTTCCATACCAGAATGAATGTGTTTATGAAGTGGACAAGGGAACAAAACTGCGTTGCTTGCTTTGGGAAGCTTGGAAATCTAAGTGGTGAAGTCAATCTTGCCACACAATTCCTCAGTGTCCTAGAGATCTCTGTTATTAATGTGACTAGGGGTGCATACTGCTGATAATTACTGTTAGCCAGAATAATTAATAAGAGTAATTGCTTAGAATGGAAAGGGGAGGGGAATTTCTGAGAAATAATAAAATAGAATTGAGAACGGCAAGAATCCCCGAGTACATTTTATATAGACAGGATATTTGGCTGAAAGCATCCTGAGAATAGAAGTGTTATCTGATGCCAAGGACAAATGATTAGAATTAGAAGTTGAAAATAGTCTCATCTCGGAATGCAACAGGAAAGAACCAAGTAGAGGTGGCTGAGACAGGTAATTCTAGAAATAAAATAATAATAAATAGGAACAGCATTTAGTGGGCAAAATAAGCAAATCAGTAATGAAGTGGAGATGTTATTGAGGACAGTGAGTTGAATTGTGAAATAGAATTTCATTGAGCCTATCAACTCCATGAAGGTCAAAAATATTCATTATAAAAAGAACTTTAGCAATTTTTATTTTTTTTTATTTTTTTTAATGTGTTTTTCCCCCCAGGAAGATATTATTAAGAAATCTTCTGCATGGAACACTGTGTGATAGGGTTGTGTGGGAAAAGATAGATAAGGCTGCAGAACTTCCAAATGTAAGGAAATATGACAATAAAACAGATTAGGTTATGGCAGGGATCCCCAATGTTACATCTAAAATTTTAAGAACGTGGTGTCTTCAAAAAATAGCTATCAGGGCAGGGTAATTTCTTCTACAGAATGACTTTCAATATTTATATAACAATGATTATAACTCTGCTACAATAATCTCAATTTTGAGTGTGTCATTATAACATCCATCTAAACAATCCAATAAATTAATCTCCAGCTTTTACATATATCGTTAATTCTGTATAAGGGCAAAATTGGTGAACATTACTATGAATTTTTATCATTACATCAAAGATTAGGTCAGACACTACATAATTTCTGGTTTTCTGGCTAAACCAAGGACAGGGCTAAGAGAAATGAACTTGGGCAAAAATCACCCTGTGATTTGGTGTCGAGTTGACTTGGGTCTTGTTGGTTCTAGTCCAACACCTTAATCATTACTCAACCATTGCGGCAATTATCTTACACAAGTACAAATGTCTGAAAGAACTGATAACCTTAAGTTATTTTGTACATAATTTTTTTGGTCTAAATCTAAGAGAAAGCAATCACCCATATTTACCCTGGCATTATGGTTTTTGTGGTTTCTCATGCACATTTGGGAGTGGTTCACAATCAGTGCAATTCCTTTTAACTTGTACTCATTTTGCTACAAGTTATTTAAATGGCACCATAAAAATAAAGTTGCAGATCTAAAGGGTTTGCAATGTAAATCGAGATGACTTTCAGAATTAATGAAACAGGTGGATCTCATCCCAAATGATTAAGATTCTAATTACGGATCTTAATGCTATTAAATATTTTCAGATTATCACATTACATTTATTTCAAGAAAAAAAATGGAAAAACGTAATTTGTACAATGACGAACACCCCCCCCCATAACTAAATTTCAAGAGACAATGAAGAAATAACTCCAAATTACTTTTTTAAAGTTGTCCACAGGGATACAAAGAAAAGGTTCTTTAGTTACCCTCCCAGGAATAGAGATCAACAAATAAGAAACTTGTGAAAGTACACTAGGAAATGAAAATGGTCTAATAACTAAGAATCCTCCTCTCCCAATTTACATAATATGTAATTCTTAAACATTTATTTTTATTCTGGTTTATTTTGTCAAACATGTACAAGATAGCAGATATAGGTATAAACATAAATATAAACAAAGGAAGTAAGTACAGATAAATAGGGACAGTAAGACAGGGACGATAAACAGAATGGTCCGCTTACGCACATCCCCTTTACAGACCTCTTAGGAATGGGGTGAAGTCCACAGTAGACAGTTTGAGGTTGAAGCTGTGAGGGCTTGAGGCTATAACAATGGAGTTGGGTAGAGCACTCCTGGCATTGATCACTCTGTTGCTGAAGTCATATTTTCTGCAATCAAGTTTGGACCTTGTTGTACCTATTCCTGGTCAGTTGGAGGATGATGAAGATACTGAGGACTCGGATTCAGACAGTGTTTATGAATTAGTGGGAGGCCCGGGGTTACAGGTAGCAGAACAGGTGGGAGGCCAGCCACAGGATGGGGCTATGAGTTCAGGATCTAGCGAGGGAGAATCAGACGCTCGCTGGGTTAACCCTAAATTCAGAAGGGCTCAAAAATGTAGAGAACAGAGATCTGGAAGAAGATATTAAGGAGAGGAATGGGTTAAATACTGTAGTGATGTATTTGGCACGTCAAGGGGTCAGTGGGAAAGAAGGGTGGAGTTTCAACATTGCCGATGAGAAAAATTGAGGTTTTTCTTGCCGCTCTCAAGTGAGCAAAAGTATTCTGTGTTGATTACAGTCAGGGCTGCTGTTTTTAGAGGTCAGGCTGTTAGGAAAAATAAATCTTGTTAAGTGGAGAAGGAATGTGAGAAATGCAGTCAAGGGAGATAATGGACCAACAGATAAGTGCGTGTATGAAATGTGTTTGAATTCCAGAAGAGCAGAGAAACAAATGGAGCTTCTTTATTCATGATATAATGCATTTAATAAGAGTTATTTGTAATTGCTAAATTTCTACCAGAAGCCAGAACAGACCTTACCTTGAGTTTGCACCGATTGTTGCAGCTGATATTGTGGTTGAAGCTGAAGAAGTCGTTGACAGGTAAGACGTTATAGCAGACAATTTTGTGTACTGTGCTTAGATCAGACTGCTGGCTAAGCCTAAAATTTCAAGCCTGGTGGCATAAAGGACTCTACCATTAGTACAGGAGTGGAGTACTCTTTTCGTGAAATACCTCTGGACCCGCTCAATTGTAATAATGTCCGATATGCAGTGAGGATCCAAGCAGATGAGCTGTATTCAAGAATTGGTCTGGCAAAAGTTTTGTATTCAGAAAGGAGGACATACCATAGTTCACCATGAATTGCATGTTTACATGTGATCTGAAGGAAGTGATGCTTGAAAGGTGAATTTCTTATAATAATTGTACTAATGGTTATGCAACATTTAAATGGTTATACAAACAAAGGAAGACTAAATACACTTGGGTCAGGCAGTATATAGTAGAATATTATTCCATTCTCCAGCAACCAACATTATTATTATTATTATTTATTGGATTTGTATGCCACCCCTCTCCGCAGACTCGGAGATAAGGATACAGATAAGCAGAGATTAACATTTTTTTAAAAAACACCTAAGCACCTAGATCCAGGAACTACCAAGAAGAAAAGCATACCCCCACCTATATTTGCGGGACAAGCTACTGTATGAAAATAGAGAGAAAACTTCACATGCATTCATATTGATGATGTCACTGAGTTAGGTAGTGAAATGCCTGCAAGCAAACAACCAAGCTCAGTACCAAAGATTCCAGAATGAAAATGCGTAAATAAAGAACTCTAGCACTTAACCGAAGCAGGTATGGTGTTAAGAGATAATTGAAGCTTCTTGGCTGAATTTTTTTCCAGCTTTCGGACAGGTTGTATGAATAGTAATAAATAAATTATTGGGTGAATGCTAATGAATGTTTTTTTAAAATGTTTTTTAATTTAATTGTGTTAATTGGATTTATTGTATTGTTATGTCTACTATATATGCTGTGAGCCGCCCCGAGTCATTGGAGGGGGTGGCATACAAATCCAAATAGATAGATAGATAGATAGATAGATAGATAGATAGATAGATAGATAGATAGATAGATAGAATGATAGATAGATAGATAGATAGATATAGATAGATAGATAGAATGATAGATAGATAGAATGATAGATAGATAGATAGATAGATAGATAGATAGATTGATAAATTGATAAATAAATAATATTTTTTAAAAGAGAGAAAGAAAATCTTTACAGGAGGACTTTAGGAGATGTAACAGAGCAATTTGCTATTAAAGCTGAAACCAGCAGGAGCACCTAACTGAAATAGGGGCTAACATTTAAAATAAAAAAACCCCCTATGGGCTAAAAGCAATGTCCCACTGGTGGGGACAGTTGAGTGCACCCCCTGGGGAAAACCACTAAAATGAAGCAGCCAGCTGCTGATTTTAATATCCTGAACACACATCTCTCTCTGTGTGTGTAGTAGTAGTAGTAGTAGTAGTAGTAGTAGTAGTAGTAGTAGTAGTAGCAGTTGTTTATATCTCTATCTCAATATCTATCTATATATGAAGCACCTTGATAATGGTTTAAGTTAAAACTACAGAAAAGGTCAATTGAGCCTAGACAAAGATACCTTTGAAGCTTTATTGATGCTTCATAGATAATAATTATGTTTCCTTGCTAATTTTACTCAGCGGGGATAAGAGAACAACAATGACACAAAAACAGCATTCCTATCTAACAGACAACAAGTGGTCAAAATAGGAAGTGCCACTTCTCTTCCTGCTCCTGTTAACAGTGGTGTCCCTCAAGGTAGTGTTTTAGGACCCACACTATTCATACTACAGTATACATAAATGATCTTTGCGATTGCATCACTACTAATTGCATTCTCTTTGCAGATGATGTCAAACTATTTAATACCACCGACAATACTGCTACCCTTCAAAAAGACCTTGACCATGTAGCAGAATGGTCTAAAACCTGGCAACTTCAAATCTCCACCACTAAATGCTCTGTCTTACACATTGGTAAAAAGAATCAGAATACTAAATATAAACTTGGAGGATTTGAATTTATTGATAACCCTCAATCTGTCAAAAACCTTGGAGTACTCATATCCAATGACTTAAAGTCCTAGAGCCCACTGCAACAACATTGCCAAAAAGGCTTTAAGAGTTGTTAACCTAATCCTTCGCAGCTTCTTCTCTGGTAATTTTGAACTGCTAACAAGAGCTTACAAAACATTTGTCAGACCAATCCTAGAATACAGCTCGCCTGTATGGAACCCACATTGCATATCTGACATCAACACAATTGAGAGAGTCCAGAAATATTTCACAAGAAGAGTCCTTAATTCCTCTTCTCACAACAAAATACCTTACTCCGCCAGACTTGAAATTCTTGGTTTAGACAACTTACAACTCCGTCGTCTCTGTTCTGACTTAATTATAGTTCATAAAATCATATACCAAAATGTCCTACCTGTTAACAACTACTTCACCTTCAACCGCAACAACGCATGAGCACGAAATCGATTTAAACTAAATGTCAACCGTTCCAAATTTGACTGCAAAAAATACGACTTCAGCAACAGAGTAATCAACGCCTGGAATGCACTACCTGATTCTGTGGTTTCTATTCCTAACCCCAAAACCTTTAACCTTAGATTATCTACAATTGACCTCTCCCCCTTTCTAAGAGGTCTGTAAGGGGTGTGCATAAGCGCACCACTGAGCTGGGGTGGCGCAGCAGGTAGAGTGCTGTACTGCAGGCCACTGAAGCTGACTAGATCTGAAGGTCAGCGGTTCAAATCTCATCACCAGCTCAAGGTTGATTCAGCCTTCCATCCTTCCGAGGTGAATAAAATGAGGACCCGGATTGTGGGGGGCAATAGCCTAGCTCTGTTAAAAAGTGCTATTGCTAACATGTTGTAAGCCACCCTGAGTCTAGGGAGAAGGGCGGCATAAAAATCGAATAAATAAATAAACAAACAAACAAATAAATAAATAAATACTGTGCCTACCGTCCCTGTCCTATTGTCTTCTTTTGTTACTTTTTATCATTACTTATCTAATGTTTAATTTGTACAAATTATCACCCTATGATTGTTTGACTAAATGAATGAATGAATGAATGAATGAATGAATGAATGAATGAATGAATGAATGAATGAATGAATGAATGAATGACCCACCTTTGTCGTCAGACATGGGGGAACTGAGACATCTCCCCCGGGCATATACAATTTATGAATGGTATGTCTGTATGTATGTTTGTTTAGAAAATGGGTTTTTTAAAATATTTTTAAACTGTAATTTAGATTTGTTGTAAACTGTTTTCACTTTGTTGTGACCCGCCCCGAGTCTGCGGAGAGGGGCGGCATACAAATCTAAATAATAAATAAATAAATAAATAAATAAATAAATAAATAAATAAATAAATAAAATAAATAAATAAAAAACCCAACCAACATGGCTCTATCTGAGAGCAAGACTGCTAATAGAACCACACAGTGTTAGAATTGCAGATTTAGGAAAAGATTTGTTTATACAAGCACTGAGGAGTGAGGGAGCAGACTGATATATGACTTAAGATACATAGCAACTAGTTCCCCCTTCTCTCCCCTCTCTGTATATGGCTCCTTAATATGCTCTGGATCAGGGGTCTCCAATCTTGGCAACTTTATGACTTGTGGACTTCAACTCTCAAAATTCTAGGAGTTGAAGCCAACAAGTCTTAAAGTTGCCAAAGTTGGAGACCCCTGCTTTGGACAATAATTTATTGCCCTCACCCCCTTTTTTGGCTTTGGGAGACATGAACTATAAATGCAAAAAGCCACTTCAATTTAAGCTGCCATCTGTATAATAGCCTGAGATTTTATTGCTGTCCAATTCCGCTCTTTTCCTAATGCTTCTTCCTTCCTTCCTTCCTTCCTTCCTTCCTTCCTTCCTTCCTTCCTTCCTTCTTTCTCTTTTAATTGAGCAGCATTCAGGGTAAATTACTTTAATGCTTCTGCTCTTTCTTTCTTTCCTTCCTTCCTTCCATCTTTCTTTCTTTCTTTTTTCTTTCTTTCTCTTTTAATTGAGCAGCATTCAGGGTAAATTACTTTAATGCTTCTGCTCTTTCTTTCTTTCTTTCCTTCCTTCCTTCCATCTTTCTTTCTTTTTTCTTTCTTTCTCTTTTAATTGAGCAGCATTCAGGGTAAATTACTTTAATGTTTCTGCCCTTTCTTTCTTTCTTTCTTTCTTTCTTTCCTTCCTTCCTTCCATCTTTCTTTCCTTCCTTCTTTCTTTTTTCTTTCTTTCTTTCTCTTTTAATTGAGCAGCATTTAGGGTAAATTACTTTAATGTTTCTGCCCTTTCTTTCTTTCTTTCTTTCTTTCTTTCTTTCTTTCCTTCTTTCCTTCCATCTTTCTTTCTTTCCTTCCTTCTTTCTATTTTCTTTATTTCTCTTCTAATTGAGCAGCATTCAGGGTAAATTACTTTAATGCTTCTGCTCTTTCTTTCTTTCCTTCCTTCCATCTTTCTTTCCTTCCTTCCTTCTTTCTTTTTTCTTTCTCTTTTAATTGAGCAGCATTCAGGGTAAATTACTTATGAGAAGCTCCATTGAAATCAGTAAATTAGGCATCAGCATGACTAACACAAGCCCTGTTAATTTGAAATCAATCTAAATCAATGCAAATGCTGCTGATAAATTCTAGAAATGACTTTTTTTTAAAAAGAAAGAAAGAAAGACAGCATTCATTATGATTTCTATGACACAGTCCATGTCCTGATACAAATAATATGTCATTTTACTAAAAGCTCATTGTGTGCTAAAGCTCTGTCAAACCTGTGTTTGTGTCCTAGCTCTAACCCCCCCCCCTTCAAAGGGGTCATCAGAGTGATACAATATCCAATTCCTACAAGGAAAACAAACATTATGCAGTTTCATTTTAGAACATAAGGTATTCTAGGTTCATAACATACACCAGTTCCACAAAATGGAATGGAGGAGGAAGCACCAGAGTTAAGAACAAGACAGATTTGTATACTATACCAAATGGAATCTGCTGCTTTTGGGAAAATAAGTTTTAGTCCTTTAATATCTGTTGCTGACTGGTGAAATATGGAGCCACTGTTTGGGATTATCTCAACCTCCTTCCTATTAACAGTTGACAAAATGTATTTATTTTTTACATATTTTTCATCAATCAGTCTGTGGATGCCAGATTAGATGGGGCCCTATGGGACAGGGATTTGACCCACACGCTCCTTTTAATCTCATTGTACATCTCCTAACACTTAAAACATAAAAAGAAGTTCTTCAAGTAGCTTGATTTTAGTGGGTTGTTGCAGAAGAGACGGAGTAACGACTCGGACACAAGAGCTGGATTTAAACTTGGGTCATTTTTATTATAATAAATTTGCATAATTTATTAATTAAATTAGCGTGAATTAGCATAAATTTGCATAAATCAACATACTCAACTATGACCCGGAAACAGTGGACCTGCAGGGTCAAACAAATACTTCCGGGGCGGAAATGACGTAAAAGGTCAACATTCCTGGGCAACTATGGGCGTAATCGATGCTGGTCCAGGTGAGGGACCTCTCCCTCACCTGAGACCCTGCCATACACTCGCATGAGGGGGGTCCCGCCGGCTCACCCCTACCCTGGGACTTCAATAGCGGGACCCAAAGACAGGTTCCCCCCAAGTGCGCAGGTAGCACCCACCATGGGCTTGGAGAGAACCTGTCAATCATCCCCAAAGATGCCCAAGGGAGAACGCGCAGTTGCTGAAACCACCCAGATTTCCGCCCCTAACCTGCCTACCCAATGACCAGAGGTAAGCCAATTAACCTAATTAAAATGCCAACACCCCCTAACCGCACATCCATCTCCCCAGTGTGGAATGGGCGAAAAAACAGCCTGGCCTAATGGGCGAGGCTGCAAAAAATTCCCATTCGGCCCCCGAAGGCGACCCACGAGGCACACTGCAAAATAGGGAAGGGCGGGTGGGTGTCTGCTCGTGGCACCAGGTCCGGGCGAAAAGGCTCTCTTCCCGGCCTGCTGTCCCTTAAATAGGGCCAGCAGGCCCCGCCCGGACCCGACGTCATGCCCAGCCACGTGGCAGGGCATTCTCGGCCGAAATCTCGCCTCGCGAGATTTCGGCCGAAAACAAGATGGCGGCCGCCATCGGAAGGGTCCGAGTCTGCCCGGCCCTTCCGCAACAGCGCCGTGGGGCCGGTGAGTCAGCCGGCGATATTCTAGGATTCCATTCTGCATCCTGAGGCCAGAAGGGAAAGTTAATTTCCCTTTATGGGTTTGAATGACATGCTTTGAATCACTATAAATTTCCCAGCCATAGAGAAAGTTATCATAATTGCTCAAATCATTTCTTAACATAATTTTTGGGTTTGTAGAAATAGGGGGAGAGGGGAAGAATAGAATAGAATAGAATAGAATAGAATAGAATTTTATTGACCAAGTGTGATTGGACACACAAGGAATTTGTCTTGGTGCATAAGCTCTCAGTGTATATAAAAAGAAAAATTCATCAAGAATCATAAGGTACAACACTTAATGACAGTCCAGGTAGAAATAAGCAATCCAATCATATTAGGAACCAGTTAATATAAATTTTAAGGATACAAGCAACAAAGTTACAGTCATACAGTCATTTGTGGGAGGAGATGGGTGATGAGAATGATGAAAAGATTAATAGCAGTGCAGTGCAAAACACAGGTAACAGAAAATGTCCTTAGAAACAGGAAAATGCTGTATCTTCAGATATATTCACGAAGGCCAAAAGTCCATGCAGCAATACAGAATTCTTGCTGCCAAGCCAAGGCTGGAGATAGCAGACCTACACCTCCCACGAATCTTCCAAAGCTGCTGGGCCACAAGCCAGGAACAGAGACGCCGAGAAACAAGACAGGATAATGCCACACCAAGCTGATAATACTCCACATGGCTGCAAGGGCTTGCCTGCCTTTTAAACCCTGCTGATGAGGACCACACCCAAACCCAGCTGTTTCTAATTCAATGGTGAAAATATCTCTTTAACTGCTCTTTTCGTTGCTCTGCACGTCGCTGTCTCATGTCAATGACAGCTTGTGCGTCATCCCCTAATGACTCCAAGCTACTGGCTGGGGAGAGCCCCCCCCCCCAGGGCTCTCATGCTGTTCTCCTTCATCCCATTCCTGATTTTCCTCTCCCCCGTCCGACTGTTCACCCCCCTCCTCTGCGCTGTCATCCTCCTCCGGGCATGGAGCCAGCAGAGACACAGCTGGTCCCTGAGCAGCCTCAGGCTGAATCACAACACCTGGAAGCACAAAAAACCTGGAAATGGGAGGAAATCTCGCATGCGCAAACATTCTTGCACGAAATTTGGGTTCTGCACATGTGCAGGAAGCTAAATGTCTCACTGGGAGTATGCCCACGCGCCGGAAATATGCACGCGTGCTTACCGGGAGCACTCCCGCCACGTTCCGGTAGCGTCAGGCATAGTTCCCTCTAAGCTGAGCAGTGAGCAATCACTCACTTGAAAATCATCATCAACTCAGAGTTTTCCAAACCTGCCCAGAAGCCGAGAGGGAAAGAGTGAGAGGGAAGGAGAGAGAGAGGAAGAGAGAGAAACAGATAGAAAAAAGAGAGGAAGGAAAAGAGAAAGAAAAAGAATGTGAGTAAGGAAGAGAGAAAGAAAATAAAAATCTAGTTTGAAACTAGCTCAACTATTTAAGTGGCATTTTGATATTGATAGAGTTGCCCTATTATGAGCTCACTGTTATAGACACACAGTACAGTATTTTATTTTGAAATTCTCTGAGGCAAAACAGGGTGGGTTTTTTATTTGTTTGTTTGTTTGTTTGTTTGTTTATTATTTCTGTGCCGCCCAGTCCCAAAGAGACTGTCGCTCAGACACTATACTTTTCCGCCCCCCCCCCAAAAAAAAAATTAGAGGGAACACTGGCGTCAGGCAATAATGGCCCACCATTGAAGTAACCAAGAGCAAGGTCTTCTCAATTACTTACTGTTCACAGATGTGTGTCCAGAAATGCAAATCTGCCATAGGAACGTACTATCACATTTGGTGGTTATGTCCAGGAGCAGAAAGATTTTGGTCCAGGATTCAAAATTGGTTGAAAGCAATATTAAATTATCAGTTGGAAACGAAACCGGAAACGTATCTGTTGGGAATAATCAGAGGACAGCATAGCAAAGAAGATTACTATTTAATAACCCACATATTAACGTCAGCAAGGTTGGTGTTCGCACAAACTTGGAAACAAGAAAATATACCAAATGAAGAGATGGTGATTAGGAAAATGTTAGACTGTGCTAAATTAAGTAAATTAACATTTGAATTACAGAATAAACAAAATAAGGACTACTATACAGTTTGGAGGAAACTATATAATTGGATAGAAAAAAAATTGAACTAATATTTAAGGGAAGGAAATGAACTAATAAAAACTGAATTGTAAAGTATTAAACATTAAGAAATTCAAACTGTATATATATAAGTATGTTTACATGTCTTGTTTTGTTTGTTTGTATTATAATCAAAATAAAATATTTTTTTTTTAAAAAAAAGATGTGTGTCCAAATCCAGGTGAGACTTGAAGACACGTTGGAGTAAATTTGTAAATTTCTATGAAGGAAAAAAAGCCCTTGTGCTGTACTTTTGTTAATACTTCTTTTAAGAAGTAAAATTAGGTGCTTATTTCAACAAAGATTTCAAATTTATTCAGAGGTTGATTTATCTTTACAAATGTTGATTGATTTGTTTGGGGAAGCCAATTTATGATCATCCAACTAGAAGTCTGCTAACAGCTATTAAAATAATACCAATACTCACACAAATGGAAATTAATCAATATGGATAGCCTATCTTTCCAACTTGTTTTGCATAGAGGATTTAAATAAATCTTCAGTTGATAGAGAATACAGTCTGATATTGTTAGAGAAACAGTGTTCAGTTCTGGAGACCTCATCTACAAAAAGATATTGATAAAATTGAATGGGTCCAAAGACGGGCTACAAAATGGTGGAAAGTCTTAAGCATAAAACTTATCAAGAAAGACTTAATGAACTCAATCTGTATAGTCTGGAGGACAGAAAGGAAAAGGAGGACATGATCAAAACATTTAAATATGTTAAAGGGTTAAATAAGGTTCAGGAGAGAAGTGTTTTTAATAGGAAAGTGGACACAAGAACAAGGGGGCACAATCTGAGGTTAGTTGGGGGAAAGATTAGAAGTAACTTGAGAAAATATTATTTTACTGAAAGCGTAGTAGATGCTTGGAACAAACTTCCAGCAGACGTGGTTTGTAAATCCACAGTAACTGAATTTAAACATGCATGGGATAAACATAAATCCATCCTAAGATAAAATACAAGAAATAGTATAAGGGCAGACTAGATGGACCATGAGGACTTTTTCTGCCGTCAATCTTCTATGTTTCTATGTAACAGAGGTGGGGTTTTTTTTATGGTGAGCCTTGACTCAATGTAGCTCAGTATTCATTGGCTTTCCTGGATTTTTGACAGGAGTCATCCCCAGCTCTAACAGGAGATGGCTACTGGAACTAGGAATTTTTGCATGTGAAGAATCTACTTTATTTTTCTGTTGTGGTCCAAAATTAACAGCACCAGGAAGAAAAGTAAATATTTTAGTAGACATATTACGATATTAAAATTTATTTTGAAAACTCCTTTTGGTTTTTAAAAACTCCTCATGAGTTCCAGGAAGCCTGGACAGAGATGCTGATTGAAAGCAGATAAGTTGTGGTGGCACAGTGGTTAGAATGCAGTATTGCAGTTGAATCTGGCCACTGCCAGCAGTTTGATTCTGATTGGCTCAAGGTTGATGCAACCTTCCATCTTTCTGAGTAAAATGAATCAGTAAAATGAGGACCCAGATTATTGGGAGCAACAGGCTGACTGTAAATTACTTAGAAAGGTCTGTAAAATACTATAAAGCACTATATAAGGCTAAGTGCTATTTCTATTATAATGATGACTTTTGTTTCATCTATTCTCCTCCAGTATTTCAGAACATTCCTAATATGAGTCCTTATTAAGAGAAAATATTTAGATGATAAATGCAAGCTCATAATAGATACATTGGCAAATTATAAATAACACTTATAATTTAAATGTCACATTTTTTCACTTCTATTTGTTTAGTATGGGATGTCAGTTGGGAAAAAACTAGGTGGTATAAAATGGTTAACATTATTTCATTGTCAGTTGAATGTCTGTTGAAGGGGTGAAACTCAGGAAGTTCATAGGTGACATATTATGCCTATCCTGATTCCTTTTTATGTTTCAGTGAAGCACAGTTGGTTGGATTCATGAGGTGATTAATGCTATCTGAGGGCAAAATTGTGCCAGCCTTGAAAGAAATGCTGATGAGATCCATACTGAACAAGCCATCTCTTGATTCACGAATTCTGGACAAAAAAAGCAGCATAGGAAATTGATTATTTGGATCCTTTTCATTTAGAATTGACACCTGGGGAAAAATAGCAATGATTGCTTTAACAGTGTGGACCTTTATCAAGACCATTCCAAGATCAAGTACATTCTTCCTAGTTCTATTAGATGCCCCAGTAATATTTGATACTATTTACCAAGGAGTCATTTAAATCACCAGCAAGAGCTGGGAGAAGCACTGTTTTACAGTAGCTCTTGTCCTGAATTTCCAGTTACAGTTGGTGGTCACAGGGAAATCTCATAATTGCTACAAGATACTGTATCTAAGACTTGATCTTTTCTCTTATGTATTTAATATCTACATGGAACCATTGGAAGATGTACAGAAGGACCAGGGGAGACATGATAGCAGTGTTCCAATATCTCAGGGGTTGCCACAAAGAAGAAAGAGTCAACCTCCAAAGCACCTCAGAGTAGAACAAGAAGCAATGGGTGGAAACTGAACAAGGAGAGAAGTAACTTAAAAATAAGGAGAAATTTCCTGACAGTCAGAACAGTTAATCAGTGGAACAGCTTGCTTCCAGAAGTTGTGAATGCCCCAATAATGGAATTTTTTTAGCAGATGTTGGATAACCATCTGTCTGAAGTAGTGTAGGGTTTCCTGCCTAAGCATAATGTTATTATTATTAATAATAATATTGTTTTGTATTATTATTATTATGTCAATACAACACGGCAAACGAGATCACTATGCTGGATTTCGTATTTCATCACCAGTCGGACGCTTCCCAAGCACCTAAGACTGCGTGATGTAACAGCGAATTATGTTTGCCGATCCCAGTAAAGTGGCCTTTTGCAATTGACAGATGGAGATTTTGTCAATTCCGATGGTTTTCAAATGTCCGCTGAGATCCTTTGGCACTGCGCCCAGCGTGCCAAATACCACTGGGACCACTTTCACTGGCTTATACCAGAGTTGTTGCAGCTCGATTTTTAGATCTTTGTATTTCACTAATTTCTCTAGCTGCTTCTCTCAATTCTGCTGTCCCCTGGGATTGCGATGTCGATGATCCATACTTTCTTTTTCTCCACAATCAGGATATCTGGTGTGTTATGCTTCAGAATTCGGTCAGTCTGAAGTCGGAAGACCCACAGTAGTTTTGCTTGCTCATTTTTGACCACTTTTTCGGGCTTGTGATCCCACCAGTTCTTTGCCACTGGGAAATGGTAGTTCTGGCACAAGTTCCAGTAGATCATCTGTGCCACAGCATCATGTCTATGCTTGTAGTCAGTCTGTGCGATCTTTTTGCAGCAGCTGAGTATGTGATCGATTGTTTCATCTGTTTCTTTACAGAGTCTGCACTTTGGATCGTCTGTTGATTTTTCAATTCTGGCTTTGACAGCATTTGTTCTAATGGCCTTTTTTGGTGCCTCTAGTATCAGTCCTTCTGTCTCCTTTTTGAATGTTCCACTTGTAAGCTATGACCAGGTCTTTTCTTTATCCACTTTGCTTTCAATCTTCTCCAAGAACTGGCCATGCAATGCTTATTGTTATTGTTGTTGTTGTTGTTGTTATTATTATTATTATTATTATTATTATTATTATTATTATTATGTCTATATATTCGGAGAGGGGCAGCATACAAATCTAATAAATTATTATTATTATTATTATCATCATCATCATCATCATCATCATCATCATCATCATCATCATCATGGGTTGGGACAAAAATATTGTGCAGACCCAGAGTCAGTGCCCAGAGATTGCCAGGGATTTTAGGAAGAGAAAGTAAGTTTTCTAAGCAAAGGAAAACTGTTATTTGTTTGCAGATATCTTGGTTCTTTGACTCATTGGCTCCAGCAGATCTATGAGAATTAATGGTTTTTTTGTGGCCGTTCCTACTGAAACTTCAGTTAGAAGCTGCACTCTTTGCCCTACTTTACCTGGAGTGCCAGTTATAACCTTAACTGTACCAGACATCATTGGTATCAGTGATTTATGTTTTACCCACTACTCAATTATTAGATTATTGATATGTGGCCTAAATAAAACTAGATACAGAATGCAGCAACCATGCTGTTGGCGAATAGATCCTGCTACTGCAGGATAACACATATTTTGCAATTGTGCTGGTTGCTAATTGGCTTCTGGGCTCAATTCAGAAAGCTGCTTATCACCTTGAAAGCCCTATATGGCATCCCACCAAGTTGCCTCAGGGACCATCTTATCTAAAATAAGTCTGTCCATCTTTTTAGGTTCTCAAGAGAGGCTGAGCTCAGGGTTTGTTCCCATATGAAATGAGTATGGCAGCAACTATGGGGTAGAAATTACAAATTAACAATGTCAACTGCATATAAAGAAAACTTGTATAAGATGTTTTATAGATGGCATTTTCCGTTGAGAAGACTAGCAAAGCTGATCAAAGATAAATCAGCAAAATGTTGGAAATGACATCAGGTGCCTGGGTCATACTATCATACGTGGTGAAAATGTGAAGCCAAAAAATACTGGACAAAAATACATAGGTGGTTGGAGAAGATGATACAACAACACTGATTTGAAACCTGAAATATTTATGCTTGGGATTTTTACCAGAAACTTAATAGGTTTCTAAGAGGCCAGTAAGGGGCGTACATAAGTGCACTGGTGTGCCTTTCGTCCCCTGTCCAATTGTCTTTCCTTTCTCTCACTTATCATATATATTTTCTTTCTTTCATATATCCTCTCCTCTAAGTTCACTTTGCCCGTATATATATTACTACATGTCTATTTTTCTTCCTATGTATTTGTGTATTGGACAAATGAATAAATAAATAAAATAAATAAAATATATTATCTATTTAATAACTGCAGCTAGAATTAAATTTGCACACATTGGAAAAGTGAAGAGATTCCTATGGATGAGAATGTGATTAGGAAAATATTATAATGTGCAGAAATGAATAGGTTAATACTTGCAATTAAAATGAGGAAATAAAATGATTATATTATATGAGAACTATTCTAACAATAGCTAGAGAATAAATATGAAAGTTAGAAATAAAAGTAGATTAGTGAAATATAGAAAATATATTAAGAAAAAGAAATGAGTATTATGTGGGCAAGGAATTTATACTGTTGTAGTTCTAACAGCTTATAATACCACTCCTCCACCACCACACTCCCACATACACGCACATGTTAGATAGGTTTCAACTCTTCTACTTCTGAAATTCTGAAAACTTTCCTGTAAAATGGGCTGAATGTGACTATTTTTTATTGTGTTGATTTCTTTTCAATAGTTTGTTGCCATTTTAAATTGTTAACATGTTTAATTGAGTGTTGAGATTGGGATAAAATAGAAATTAAGATAATAATGAAAAATATACAGTGAAAGGGGGTTGCAAAGGATAGAAAAGAACGCAGGGGATCCAGTTTTTAAAGTAAAATAGTAACTCATCTCTTTCACTGATCAATTCTATCTCTGTGTGCATGTGTCTGAAAATGATTATAACTGGTTATGAAAAAAATCTCTTGGCTGCAAACCAATACTGAGATAAGCAAAATGTTATATGCAATCTACATTTTAGATTTGGACATGAACATTTCCTATACAAAAAATGGCTCCTTTCCCCAGATCCAAAAACAGTTATTTTGGTTAAAAAAAGAAGGTATTATGTGACACTGTCCCTTGACAATAGTTTGGCACCCTATATGCCATCTGCTGCTGACTGCTAAATTTAAAAAGTCTGAATCATTTTCATCGGTGTCCTTTTCCTGAATAATCTGAAAAATCTGTACAATTATATATTTTGGATTAATCCATTAGTCAAAAGTGTAGACGAAATGAAGTGATTTATTGAAACTGCAAATATTTATGGTTATAGGGAACAATTCGGTGGCTTCAGTCAAGGGACTGTGGGAATGCTTTGAACTTGACTTAATAGTATAATAATAGTAATAGAGTAGTTTTCACAAAACAACAAACAGATGTATATTAGATGCCCAGTTTCAAAAGATTAAAATATCAAAGGATGGGAAGCTCCTAAAACAAGTCCACAGAAATGTTAACAAATAACACAACTGGAAATAATAAATAAGTTTAAAATATTTTCCACAATGTACACCATTTTTCCTTTTCAGTATTGCTTTATTACACTGATCTTGCTTAGATTTGAGGCCACAATTCTAGTAAGGATAATTTCAACAATGTTTTATTCAGAGCAACATGTGAAAGGTTAGAATTTACAACTAAATGCTAGTTATAATTATATAAATGATTTCTCCTGTGAAATAAGTTTTTTTTAAATAATAATAATAATTAATAATAATCTATTAGATTTGTATGCCGCCCCTCTCCGAAGACTCGGGGCGGCTCACAACAAGTGATAAAACAATATTGTACAGGCACAAATCTAATATTAAGAAAAAAACCTAAAAAACCCTATCAATTAAAAAACCAAACAGCACATACATACCAAACATAAATTATAAAATTAAAAAAAAAACCTACAGTATTTATTTATTACAGAAGTTTTACACTGATATTTAGACTGTCATTCAAGTATGTGGCTTTATTTATTTATTTTATTTATTTAATTGGACTTGTATGCCGCCCGCGGCTATCAATTCTATTCCAGTTTTAAATGGACTATCAATTCTAGTCCATTTATCAATTCTAGTCCAGTTCTACAACAGATGTTTCAAATGCAGGTTCAATCTGGGTTGAATCCCCCACATGTCCAGCCACATTTGAGGTTTTTTTAAGGAGGAAAAGGGGAGATCCTTCTGAAAATTTGGAAAGCTGTTGTGAGTCTAGACAGATGTAGTATACGGCGGCTTTCAATAGTTTTAGGACTAAACATGCACACAAGTATAATAATAATGACAATTAGTACCCTATTCCTTTCTTTTTGTAGAAGTATGACCTTGTCTACAATCCTATCCCTTGAACTATTTTTTCTTTGGAGGGTTCAGATCTATCAGTAGTGATCTTGGAAAATCACACATGATGATTAAATATATAGAGAGAGAACTATCCACACCAATAGATTTTCTATTACAGTTTGTGGGAAACCTTGTCCAATAGTTATTGAATGTACTTGATTAGCTTTAAAACACACACACATAGAGACACCTATGTATACATATGTAAATATACTGTAGGATGAGTCTTTCAGTATTTTTTCCATATATTTAGATTTGCAACTCTAAGACATTCAAGCACATGTCCAGAACAGAAAAGAGATTCAGTTGACAGCAATATTGTATTACCTACAGAGACTAAATCCTCAGAGAGCTGTCCAGAACAGCAATAGACACAAGGATTTATGACACGGAACAGCAATTGCAATATCTAGTGCTAAACATTTAATCTAAGGTTACAGTTTTTACTACAGATCAGAGCTGAACTCAGCAGAATTAAATTTTCAACTGCATTTCAGCAATCCTAAATTCATTGGATGCTGTTAATAGTGGCAGGCTTCCAAAATGCATTTCTTTAATAAGACAGTAAAATATAAAGTTTCCTTCTTAAAGAAAAGGAAGAAGGACGCCAGCAACAAAGAGGTAATGAAAAAGTGATGCATCTGAGCCTTTCTAAGAATTACCATCATTTATTCACAATTGCTGGGGGTTTTTTAATGGAGAGAACAATTTAGAAAGTAAAGCCAAACCTGTATTTTTTTTGTTTCTCCTTGTAGGTTGGATGAGGATAAGAATTTGCAAGCCAGTTGGTAGCCAATTGTCCCTAGGCTATCCAAAGGGATTCAGCAGCTGTTGGCTTCTTTTTCTTGCTTAACATAACTTTTTGTTCACCTGCAGCTAAAGTAAATTTATGCGGAACATACTGGGATGTTATTCAAGTCCCCAAGGCAACTCCATTAACTTTCCCAAGAGCTCCATTAAATGCTTATTAAAGCAAACAAAAATACTTTCAGATAATGCAAAGGTTCAGCATTAAACTTGTGAAAGCATGGAAAGACTGAGGAATGACCAGTATGGCATCCTTAAATGCCCTTTTTGTATTCTTGAATTGCAGCACATATGGCCAGGGTAATCACCTGCTGTTTAGATATCCCTGCAGGGCATTACTTGGTCTAAAGTACTTTGTCTTTTCTTGAGATTTCTTAGGCTTCTGAGATTCTGACTTGATCTTTCAAAATGAATAGACAAAGAGGAACCCTCACTAGATAGAAATGTTACTTCTTGGGGACCAGTTTTTGACCTACATTCTATAAATAAAGCCAAGATAGGCTCCACCCTTTTGCCAAGTACAGTATATCCTTATGAACCAATGTCTCCTAAGAACCAATATGAGGGTACAGATTGCAAATGAAATCACTAGGATCAAAGTTGGTCTGAGAAAATTCAATTTGAGACTATATCCAGCTATTGAGATTCAGACTGATATTAAGACAATTGATTTTTCTGTTTCTCTCCTGTCTCGTAGAGTTATTGAGAGGATAAATGAAGGGCAGGGAAAGCACTGTGCAGAATCCTGAATTTCTTTGGATAATAGAAAGTATTAAATTGTAATGAAAACCCTTAATTAAAAGTTGATTGTCCTGCTTGTACAAATTGAATAAATGATTGGAGGGGTTTTGAAGACACAAATATTTTGTCTCTGTGGGTGGCAAGTTTCAACTATGCCGCCATGCAGAAAACTCCTATATTCAAGGAGAGCGCCTGGCTAATCTTTGTCCATCCAAACTCTCTGATCATAAATTTATACTGACAGAAAACTCTTCCCTATCATAGTCAAATGATGAAGTAGCAAGAAGATAATATGAAATAATGATGGAATTCATCTGTATTGTTCTGTGACCCATTCCGTGCATTGCCATCAGGATTCAGCTTTGCCTCTCGGCCATTATTTCTACAATGGTTTATATTTTATTTCTTATAACTTCAGGAAGGGTTTTAATTATCTTCTTGCTTATATTATCAGCTATATTTCTTTCATTTCATTTGAGCTTTTAAAATCGATACAATCATGGCTATGAAAATCAAGACATTTTGCCACTTCATGCTGTTCCCTCTATATCTACTTCCCCTAAATTAAGATTAAATGAAGAAGTCTTTGTATAATGATTACCGTATTTTTCGCTCTATAAGACGCACCTGCTGATAAGACGCACCTAGATTTTAGAGGAGGAAAATAGAAAAAAAATATTTTGAGCCAAAAAGGGGAGAGGAAGAGAGGAAGGAGTGAAAGAAGGGAGTGAGGGAGGAAAGGGAGGAAGGAAAAGGAAAGCAAGAAATGGAGGGAGGGAAGGAAAGAAGGAAGGAAGGAAGGAAGGAAAGAAAGAAAGAAAGAAAGAAAGAAAGGGGGAAGGAACAGGAACAGAGGAAGGAAGCAAGGAAACTTATGAAAGGGGAGAGTAAGAGAGGAAGGACTGAAGGGAGGGAGGGAAGAAGGTAGGAAGGAGAAAGAAAAGAAGAAATAGAGGAAGGGAAGGTAAAAGAGAGAAAGAAAAAGAGCAAGAAAGAAAGAAAGGGGGAAGGGACAGGAACAGAGGAAGGAAGCAAGGAAACTTATGAAAGGGGAGAGTAAGAGAGGAAGGACTGAAGGGAGGGAGGGAAGAAGGTAGGAAGGAGAAAGAAAAGAAGAAATAGAGGAAGGGAAGGTAAAAGAGAGAAAGAAAAAGAGCAAGAAAGAAAGCAAGAAAGAGAGAAAGAAAGAAAATGAAAGAGAAATAAAAATAGAGAGGGGGAATGAAAGAAATGGAAGGAGGGAAGGAAGGAGAGAAAGCAAGAGAAAGAAATAAAGCAAGAGAAAGAAAAAAGAATGAAAGAGCAAGAGAGAAAAAGAAAGAAAGGCAACTTCAAAGAAAGGCTCACTGAGCATCTCTCACTCTCTCTCTTTCTATCCCTCTTTCTTTCTTTCTCTTCCTTTCTCTCCTCTTCCTTTGTCTCCTCTCTCTCCCTCCCTCTCTCTTTCTCTCCCCCCTCTCTCCCCTTTCCCTCTCTTTTTCTCTCTCTCTCCCTCTCTTGCTATCTCTCCCCCCTCTCCCTCTCTCTTTCTCTCCCCCCTTTCCCTCTCTCTTTCTCTCTCTCCCTCTCTTGCTATCTCTCCCCCCTCTCCCACTTTCTTTCTCCCTCTCCCTCTCTTTCTCTCTCTCCCCCCTTTCTCTCACTCTCTCTTTCTCACTCTCTTGCTGTCTGTTGCTCTCACTCACTCTCGTTCTCTCTCCGTTCTTCTCAGCGGTGACGCACGCACGCCCTGCCCGCCTCACCTTTGCCGAGAGCTCTCAGCAAGGGGGTTGTAGGAGAGGTGGGGCCAGCGGCAAAGGTGATATTCAATGTCAGGGGCGCACGGGCGGTTGCACGCGCTCCCTATCTCCCTGCTAGCCAATCGGAATATTCAAAATAAGAAAAACCTTCACCGGCAAAGGCTTTTCTTATTTTGAATATTCCGAGTGGGCTAGCAGGGAGATAGGGAGCGCGCGCAACCGCCCGTGCGCCCCCGACATTGAATATCGCCTTCGCCGGCCTCCGCTGAGAAAAGCCTTTGCCGGCATTTCCTCGGAGGTGCAGCGGCGGGCGGAGAGAGGGAAGGGGGGGCAGCGGCGTCCCTCCTGGCCTTGGCGGGCCGCCCGACCCTTCCCACCTGCAAACACGGCGGGCGGCGGGGGGAGAGCGAGGAGCCGGTTCTGGCGGGCATGGGGCTTGGCTGGCTGGCTGGCGGGGGGAGCGCCGCTGGTGGTGCGGAGGGAGACCCTCCTCCGGGAGGGAGGGGGCCAGGCAGCAGCTAGCCAGCCAGCCGGCGGGATGGCGCTTCCGAGTTCGCAGCCTCCCCCCCCCCTCCCTGCCTGCATCTTCGCTCCATAAGACGGGGCTGATTTTTCTTCCTACTTTGGGAGGAAAAAAACTGCGTCTTATGGAGCGAAAAATACGGTATATTCATTTTATATATATTTTTTAAAAAAAAATTGTGTTTTTTTAAAAAAAAATTATTAAATTTTTATTACAACAAACAAACAAAACAATCTTAAAGAAAAAGTGCCCAACACCAATAAACCCAACCACCATTTAGGGGGTTAAATTATTTACAATAAATTTCAATTTCTTCCTTGGCTCCGGTTTACATTTCTTTACATACAAAAAGTGATTGGAATTTATTTTTCACATTGTTGTCATATATTCTACTTAAGATATAATCTTTCACCTTATTCCATCGTGCCATCAGCTTCTCCAATTTATTTTCATCTAAAGTTATTTAATCTTATTTCCATAATTTTGAAGTGGATGTGGTCCACCATGTACCAGTACCGTATTATCCTTATAGATTTATTTTATAATTTGACAGAAATTTTCTCCCATATTTAATTCCTTGCAAAGTTGAAACAGGTAATTATGATTAACTTTATCAAATGCTTTATACACATCTAACTTCAAGACGCATAATTTCTTTTTGGTAGTGGTAGCATGGTGTAACACATTAACAACATGTCTAATTGGTTCGTGAATTGTCCTTCCTTTAACAAATCCATATTGGTCTTCCCCAATTATTTTTGGTAAGATACTCTCTATCCTATTTGCTATAATTTTCATAAATATTTTATAATCCTAGTTTAGTAAACTGATGGGGCGATAGGATCCCGGTCTGGTTTTGGGATAGTAATTAATGTGCCATACCAGCACCATAGATTTGTCACAGATACTTGATTCGAAAGCTGATAATAAGGGTTCAATAAAATGAAGATAATAGTAATATTACTATTATCTTCATTTTATTGAACCCTTATTATCAGCTTTCGAATCAAGTATCTGTGACAAATCTATGGTGCTGGTATGGCACATTAATGTCCCCTAAAGCATATGATAAATTGACTCTGTGCAGAAAATTCAACTTTGTTTTCCAAATTGTCCCCACCCAAGTAACTCTATTTACAGAACAACATAATTGTGAAGTTATCATTAGCCATATTGTTACACCAGTTATATAACAAAAGTGATAAGTACCCGTTTCCCCACATCCACTCCAAAAGACTTAGTTTTTAATACTGAAAGATGATTTTTACTTTGTTCATTTTAAAATTCTTCTAAATTATTTAAATGGTATGGATTGTATAACTTTCTTCATAATAAAGATCAGCTCTCATCCCAGGAAGAAGGAAAATGGAAGAGATGACAATTTGAAATTATTTCCTAGATTTTTCTTACTGAAGGCAATCTTCATGTTCTGCTTGAGCCATCACCAGCATAGCCAATAGATGACATTGTCTGCTTCCCACTTTATCCCACTGCAAATGCATTCTGGGTCCATGTTTTCCAGCTTTGATTTAATATTGACCTGTTCTGAGGTGAGCTGCCTTAAATCCCTCATTCCATTTTGCTCTGGGATACAGGGCTGCTATGTTTTCTGCAGATTGACAGTTACTTAGTATTGTTTTTAATAATAATTTGATTAGCCCAACATTAAGTCAATGAACTATCTTTAACCCTAGATGTTATTGCTCCATTTAACCATTAAAACTCCCAGTGAGCACTCATTCAATTTTTGCCTAGGCTGGTTGACACATATTCATTTACCCAGTGGTGGGATTCAAATAATTTAACAACTGATTCTCTGCCCTAATGACCAGCTATTTGGTCATGTGACTAAGTGGCTGAGCAGCTCATTGACCAGGGCTCCTCTCCTTCCTGGCAAGCGGGTGAAGCAGGAACAATGTTGGCTCCCTGATGAGCTGCTCTCTTTCCTAGAGGATTTCTTCAGCAGCGGCGGCAGAGGCACCTTGGTCAATCCCACCCAGGAGCCACCAGCAGGAAGAAATCCTCAAGGAAGGAGAACAGCTCATTGGCCGCTCTTTCCTGGCAAGCAAGCAAAGTGGGAGTGACGTCGTCTCCCGAATGAGCTGCTTTTTTTCTTGGAGGATTTCTTCCCACAGCAGCAAAGGCGCCCCAGTCAATCCTGCCCAGGAGCCACCAGCAGAAAGAAATCATCCAGGAAGTAGAGCAGCTCATTGATCGGGGTGCCTCTCCTTCCTGGCAAGCAGGCAAAGCAGAAGAATGCTGTTGGCTCTTGGGCAGGACTGCTTCGGGTCATGATTCTGCACATGTGCAGGAAATTGAAGGGTGGATACGCACGTATGTGCGCACGCATGCACTCCCACCACCACCATAGCGTTCCAGTAGGGTCGCGAATGGCAGCTCTTTACTGATCTAGGAAAGCAAAGGAAAGGCATGGAGATTGGGGAAAGATAGGGGCTAGTGGACCAGTTCACAAAGCACACAGCCAGCAAGACCTGCCTTTCCTGTAAGAACCAAAATAATAACTAGTTCTTATGAGTTGGCTGAAGAAACAGTTTGGATCAACATGACTTGTCCAGAGCTGGCACACAACGTTTATGTAACTACGTTTCAAAAATGTCAGATTAGAATACTCTTGTGTTCTTTTTCCTCTAAAGCCCAAGAAACTTCGCCCATTGGAAGGCTCCTTAACTTTAATAGACCTGCTAATATAATTTCAGTTTCTACAGTTCTTGTAAAACAACCATCCTTCCATGGCTGCTTCAGCTTTGCAAATTTCTGAATGATAACCAGGCAGACAATTTACAGCTGATCAGAGTGTTTCTTTGCTATGGAACCACCACTTGCCTGTCAAGTGGAGTTGAAAAACAGGTTTCTTTCTCTGGAAGTATAATATTGAGCTCAGTGCGGCATAAAATATTTGGATGCTTTTTTTTAGCCCGTACTATATTTCTTCTCAACTTTTATCTAGTCAAAAGATGTACAATTCCTGTGGCTTTCCCCCCCCCTTACACTTGTATTATGAGTTTTGTCTTAGATCTACGACAGGGTCCTGAGGTTTAGCAACTCTCTGAAGTAGTAAGGATCAATGTGTAAATTTCTGATGTCTAATGAATTATTATAGAGGCGATTCCAATTGTCATTATTCATTAAATTTCTAAATTGTAACCTCTGTCTCCCAGATACTCAAAATGATAAAGAGCTAATGCACAGTTCATTTCCATAGATCAGGCATTTTTTCAAGGCCCTGTGCATTACTTCAAAAGCTTAGCCTTAGATGGCCAGTAGTACATCAAAATAATCCATGTATATTTTGTAGGGCTCAGCAGGGCTCTTTTGATTGGTCCAAAAAGACATAATCTTGTCCAGAAAACTACAGGTGCCAACACTTTCATTCCTCCAGACTATACATCCTTACGCTTTCTTATTAAGATGGGTGGCTATACAAATCAAATAAATACATAGGGGTTAGTCCATTGTCATTTAATTGCTGAGATATTCAAAAGCAGAATTCAGCCATAAAGGAGTTTTCTTATTAGTTGAATAGAAACCTGAATAGCAGAAAAGTTGATCTGATGTTCAGGTTTCACTATCATCCAGTTATTTGGCCATCAGAGTTATGTAAGCATGGACCTGTTTATGTTAACAAATCTGGAACTCACATAGAACATCCGCCAATTGTTCTATTCTTTCTCTGGAGCAGAAACACAGTTAAGCACAGACAACTGGTCAGCCAATCAGTCGTTTGCTAGCTGTAGCCTTCCCCTGTGTTTCCAGTTTATGATGATGGTAAACGCCTAATGATAGCATGGCAGAAATTCTGCACTTAGAATCCTTTATCTGGTAAAGGCTGAGTTGCCCAAGAATTATCTCTAGTTAGAACCTAACATCCATCCTCTATCCTTTTTCAAACATAAGATATTACTGCTTCTGAAATGTCATTCTCTTCCTTCTAATCACCACCATGGTGCAACAACTTGTAATTTCAAGCTCTTGGTTTCAGCAAAGCTGGATTAATTGTGGCCACATTACCCAGTATAGAAGTTGCATTTTCCTCCGGAAGAACTTTATGTTACTTCATTTCAACATCAACATCAATTGTAAGTTTCCAAACAAATGTTTCCTAAATATATCATATAATTATTACGTAATATTTATTAGGTTTCTGAAACTGTTTTTTAGTTTTACAGTAAATAAAAAAGTCATACATTTTCATTCTTTCTTTCCAGTAATGAATATAACATGTATCCCTATGTCATTCCTACACTTTCTTCTTCTATCTTTTAAGGCATAGATCCATCCAGGATTCTTCAGTTCTGGCTAGGTGGCTGAAATCCATGTATTTGTTAAGATGGGAAACCAATTTAAATTTGTCTTTTGTCTTCTCCCTAACTGTGCATTTGGAGATTTGCTCTATCTTGAGCAAGGACAGGAACCTGTGGACTTCCATATGCTGCTAAATAACAACTCCAGTTATTATGATCAATGGTCCTGGGAGTTGTAGTTCAGTAACATCTGGAAGACCACATGTTCTCTACTCCTGATTAAGTGCATGTGATTATATATTTATTTAATTGATCAATTTGCAGGCTGACTTTCTGTTCAAAATGGATTGTCACAGATTTAAAGAAAAGAAAAAGATAAGAAATAATACAGAATAAACAAGAGAAACACCACACTTAAACCAAAACATAAAACCATTGGCCTCTGAAAGTCTTATTAAAGAGAGCAATATTTAAGGATTTTTTAAAAAGCAAAAAGAGTAGGAGACAAGTCATACCTTATGGAGCCCTTTCAGAACACTCTAGAAGGCCTACTTTTGAAGAGAGAGAGATGGCTTCTGAAAATGGTGAGATCTTCAGAAAGGCCTCTACTATATGTCATCATGTCCTGACACGTCTTTACATGGAAATTCTTTATACAGAAAAGTACCAAGTGATTTAATGTAAGAGGACCAAAGGAAATACATTAAGGTTTTGTATAAGAAATATCCTAGACGTTTCTTTGCCCTGATGTAGATTAAAAGTGGACCAGAAGCAGTTATGGGGTTTTGCAGTAGATAAGGTTGAGTTCCAGAACAGCAAACAAGGTTCAGAACCTCAGGCAAAGTCAAGTTTACTCAGTGAAGGAAATTTCTAAGAGGTTTTCATATCAGGAAAGAATAGACGGGATATCACTCTGTCTTTCTCCATTGAATTCTCTCTGGCAAAATGTTGTGATGATGTGTTTCAACTGCTGAGGGATTAAAACCAGTGAAGGGCTGCAAAAAGTTTTACTACCACACTGTGGGTGTGGCTTATTTTGTGGGTGTGGCTTGCCAGTCATGTGACCAGATGGGAGTGGCTTGACAATCATGTGACCAGGGATGGCTTAAAAGTCTTATGACAGGCTTAAAGGTGGCCAACTTGACATTACTCATGTCAAGGGTTTGGGTTAGGGTTCCTGGCCTCTCCTCACCTCAGAGAGATGCAATTTCCCTATCTAATTATTATTCCAGAACATCCAACATATACTATTTAATTCTATGTATATATGCCCTATGTGTATATACATTTTACACACAGGCACACAAAAATATATATTATCTACTATATAAACTGTATATGTATGTACATACAAACACAGATATCTCAGAGCACCTCTATGCTATTAAGATTAGAGGTTGTATTTGCTCAAGATGTTTTCAAAAGCACAGAGTTGCCCTTAGTTTCTTAGTTGTACAGTGTCTGTGCATATATACCATTACTGGATTGCTCTGCATATTAGGTGTGTCTTGTGCCTTCTGCGTAGCAGTTCCTTCAGAACACATAAAAAGTAGGACCAGAATTAAATAGTATTTACTATTGCACAATAAATCATAAGCCTGAAATTCATGCTTTGTTTTAAATGGTATTCGAAAAAAATATGGCGAATAAATTCAGTTATTGGTCATTGTGACTAATATGCATGGTACATTAGCTAATATAAATGGTACAAATGCTAATTGTAAAAAGGCCACTTTTTACAATAGCCACCCAAGAGCACCAAGCAATTGATTTCTAACTTTTTCATTTCTTGACCTCAGACAACTGGTTAGCCATTGTGAGAAATCAGTGCTGTTAGGCTATCTAGTTCATTTTTTTCTTATGAATACTTAATAGGATGTATTATTAGGAAATATGATCATAAGTGGAGTGGAAGCATTTCCATTTTTGTTATTTCTATTTCTGATTATCTTGATATTTTTTATGCTCTTGCTGAGAAAGCATGGGATTCTGGTAATTAACATAAATGGTTATATTATTTATAGCCTGCTGTTGAGCCTGCAGTCATGATCCAAGGGATTGAACAAATCTATACCTGCTCACTTTCAGCCAAAATACTACCTTCTTCTACATCATGGAAGGAACCCATAGATTGTGAACATTTTAGCCCAATGGCCTCATCTGCACATATATCATGGTTACTATGAGAAATATACTCCTAGCATTCATGCACATGAAATAACACATATTTTAAATCAAGGGTCTCCAATCTTAGCAACTTTAAGCTTGAAGGACTTCAACTCCCAGAATTCCTCAGCCAGCTTTGATTTAAATTGAAGATAAAATTCCCTTACCCAAATCACTGATGCAATAAATGTATTATTATTTTATTTTATTTTATTTATTTGGAATTCTAGGTTGCCCTTCTCCAGAGGACTCAGGGAGGCTTACAAGATAAAATTGATGCAAAATACTATTTTGTATCCATTATTGTCCATTAGATAGCATAAATATAACATAAAGAGCAATATCTATTGTTGTGTTCGTTTAAGTAAGGAAGAAATTCACTGATTGGTTAAGACACGGCTAAATGTAAGTTGCCGCCAAAGTTAAACGGTTGACAGTTAGAAAAAGCCCGCACTTAGGAAAAGGTATAAATAGGGCAACGGGTTAGCCGTTGCCCTTGTTGGGAATTGCATTCCTGAAGAACGCTTGCTCATTGTGTTTCATTGAATAAACGTGTTATGGTTCAACTGAAGTCTCCGGTGCAGTGATTTAACATCTATGAACCTAACTGAGCGACCTTAAGTCCAAATCAAATTTCTGCCTGTTTGGGTTTTAGAATGGGAATTAATATCTAAGTATTTTAGATATTTTAAAATTATTATTGCTTCATACAAAAAGTTATGAGGGAATATAATTGACAGTGCAAATGGGGCCAAGAGTAGAAATACTTTGAGGGAGGGAATTTATTAAGAGGTGTGCTTTAGTTAGGTGAATTGTACCTCTGCTTTGAAAAACTGCATGGAGCTGTGCAAGCAGATATTCCTAAAGTTTGAATCTAACTATTTGACTTGTAAACTGAACTACAGCTCAGATAAATTGCCTGCATTATCTTTACTGGTTCAAATATTGCCACATTGCTGGTTGATAATGATAATACTGAAGTAGCCACTATTGAAAAGTTAACTATGACCGGTCTTGAATTCCAGAATTTTATATGATTTGCTTCACTTTTTGGAGTATGTATTTTAGCAAGTCACACTGAGAGATCCGTTCCCTCCTCAAATGTAGGAAATGGTGCATGTTCTGCCGGGCTCTCTGGTAGGAGTCTCCCAAAAATTCAAGGGTACAAATTTCAGACACACACACACACGTTTGAAAATTCAAAACAACGTTCTTTATCACAAAATTCAAAATAAACTAAGCACTCTTTTTGTATTGCAAAGAGCATTCATCCCAAAACAACTGGGTAGTCTGTACAATTTCCCTTAAGCAGTCATTAAGTACTTAGCTAGCAGCTGTGAAGAAACTTCACACCCTTTCTTCTTCCAACAAACATTGCTCTGCTTTGGTTTCAAAGGCATGAAAAATCAACAAAGTCCAGAAAACAGCAACACACGATTCCTGAAGAACTGCAATCAGATACTCTTTCACAATGGCCAAACCCACGCGCTGCTATTTATAGCAGCAGCCCTAATTACTGGAGCCCCACCCAACCACAGGTGGCCTCATTTTCTCTTGTAATAATCCTTCAGATGTTGTCTCCTATGCATCACTCCACGCATGCGTGGATGTGTCATTAATTCTTGTTCAGAATCCAAGGATGATACAGATGATTGATCTCCTCCTGGGCTGTCTGCCAAACTCCCCTCTTCCCTGTCACTCATGCTTCCTTGGTCAGAGGAGGCTTCATCGGCAGATTCCATCAGCAGCAAAATATGCCTGCAGCATGTGGATTTCTCCCCCACATCCACCTGCACATTCCTTGGGGCAGGAGCTGGGCCAGAGCTAACCATAACAGGTGCAGAAATGTTTCTGTAGTCTGTTCATTATTTCTTGTTCACAGTATATTTTGTGCTCATACTCAACAGTATACATTGTTTGTAGATTGCATACAGGTATAAGGGGAAGAAAGCAGAGGGAACTGCCCAATTTAACGTAAATGTAAAATTGTTCAGAGGCAGCTTTTCAATGACACTTCTTTTATAAAAGAGATGGCACATCAAAGCAAACAATCAAACAAATAAAAACCAAATTGAAATAGGTCAATTAGTAGTAATGAAGTAAGTCACTGAAAGCCAGCATAAAAAAGACGATTATGGGACTAGAAGCTAAAACATATCAAGAACGGTTGCAAGAACTGGGCATGGCAGTGTTCCAATATCTCAGTGTTCCAATATCTCAATATCTCACAAAGAAGAAGGAGTCAACCTATTCTCCAAAGCACCTGAGCGTAGAACAAGAAGCAATGGGTGGAAACTAAAGAAAGAGAGAAGTAACGTAGAACTTAATGAACTCAATCTGTATAGTCTGGAGGACAGAGGGAAAAGGGGGGACATGATCAAAACATTAAATATGTTAAAGGGTTAAATAAGGTTCAGGAGGGAAGTGTTTTTAATAGGAAAGTGAACACAAGAACAAGGGGACACAATCTGAAGTTAGTTGGGGGAAAGATCAAAAGCAACGTGAGAAAATATTATTTTACTGAAAGAGTAGTAGATCCTTGGAACAAATTTCCAGCAGATGTGGTTGGTAAATCCACAGTAACTGAATTTAAACATGCCTGGGATAAACATATATCCATTGTAAGATAAAATACAGGAAATAGTATAAGGGCAGACTAGATGGACCATGAGGCCTTTTTCTGCCGTCAGTCTTCTATGTTTCTATGTTTCTAACTAAGGAGAATTTTCCTGACAGTTAGAACAAGTAATCAGTGGAACAGCTTGCCTCCAGAAGTTGTGAATGCTCCAACACTGGAAGTTTTTAAGAAGATGTTGGATAACCGTCTCTTTGAAGTAGTACAGGGTTTTCTGCCTAACCTGGGTGTTGGACTAGAAGACCTCCAAGGTCCCTTCCAACTCTGTTGTTATTATTATATTATTTGCATTTAATACAAATACAGCTGTGATGGAATGTGCACCTGGAGAAGGAGGAGGGTATTCTCAGCCAATTCCCTGGAAGAAGGCATTGTGTTCCAGAGATAAGCCCAGATTGCAGTAGATGGAGGGCAAAAAGGAAGAAGTTCAGGGAAGACAGACTCTAGAATCTCCTGGGATATACATATTAGGTTAGAAGGTTATAGCTTTAGTCTGGCAAGGTTCTGCTTATTAGGTGTAGGCAAATAAAGGAATTTACTTGATTAGATTTCAGTGTGTCATCCTTGGGTTCAAACCTGACATTGATGTATTTATTTAAAATACAACATTGGTATATAAAGGTATAGATTTTTTTTCCTTTATGTCCCTTTCTTCTTCCAGTTTCTGCAACTAGTTTATATATTTAAAACATTAAAATGTCTTTCATCATGCTTGTTTTTACAGACTGTGACATAAAAGTGACTACCTACCCATAGCATCTACTCCTCAGAGACACTGATAATTGGGACAATTGCATAATTGGCCCATTTTCGCTCTTCATGAGGGAGTTAAGTTTAAAGGGCTCTATTCGGTGTGAATTACAAGGAAGTAAGAAAGACATTGGAGCCCTCTGGGCCCTATCCTGCATCCCAGAGTGAAAAAATTCCACCGAGAAATAAAATTATTTTCTTTTCTTTGTGTCTTGTCGAATTCCCTAGGATGCATTTGCCCATTAGTATCTTTAATGGCAATAAAATAATTCAGGATAAACAAATATATTTGATTCTCGACCTCCTAAACCAAGGTGAACAGAGCAAAATGGAACATGTCACTGTCTACCTTTCCTGTCCTTTGTTCTGCATGAGAAAAGATGAATTTTAATTTTAGAGTTGTTTCGTGCCTTGCTTGATTATGCCTTTAGACAAACTATGCCAAGAATTGACCATGTATCTTTACAAATTATCTTTACACAATGTTGCCCAAAGGGATTTTTTTTCCAGGTGAACAAATATAATTAAAACCGACCTTATCTCAAAATATAAATTGATACCTTTTCTCTCCCATGAACTGACACTCTGAATGCTTCCATCGGAGAGTAGTAAAACAGAGGCTTGCTGTGTTTGCACAAAATAACTGCAGCTTTGTGCTGAAAAATATGCAGCCCAAACTGGTGCTTATAGCATACAGCATGATCAATTTGGTTATGGATAATCAGGAAATTTGATCACTCAGGTGAACAACTAGAAATAAAACTCACCCATCTGGCCCAGAGGGGGAAGGAACAAGAAAACAATGAAAACTTCAACGAGCTTGAGAATAATTCCAATTTAGTGGTAATGTGAAAAGAGTTAATCAGAAAATTAATTATTCCACTATTGACCTTGAAACCAAAATAAAAACCTGTAAATAAATAAAATTTCTGCGGGAGAAAAAAAAACATGTAGCAAGAAATAAAATTATACTGGGAAATATGATGTTTAATTCCGAAATTCCATGATTGCCAGATGCTCCAGCTTTGCTGTCATTTCTATAGATATCTCAGAGCACCTCTTGTCCCTCGGGCAATTTGAAAGATAGGAAGGGCCATTTATTTGTTTTTAATATGTTTGTTAAATTAGCTTCCATCACCACCGCCATTTGAATGCTGGTGAGATGTGAAACTCAGCCACAATGAGCTGGCCCTTCTCTTATTCTTCATTAAAACTGTAAGGACAGCTCCACTTGTCATCCTTGTTACTGAAGCCAAAATAGAGATCAGCTCTATTTTGTTAGCCTAGTTTTGCCCATTTCAGGAATGGGAAGAAAGATGTTAACCCTCCTCTCGATGAGCCCACAGTGGACAATGGCACTAGCTCTATTTTCTTGACATGAAACAAGATACACAGATGAAAATGAATTCTTGGCACATTATTTTTTGAGATGCAAAGGGCTTTTGAACTGTTTAGAAGTGCTATAATGAGTATAATAAGTAGTTCTTGCTGGAAAAGATTAATTAGTAGGCTGCAAGGGAATAAAGGTATACAATCAACGTAAGTGAAGGCATGCTTACTCCCATGTGTGTAGAGAGTATACCGAGGCATGCATATTCAAATTAATCAACACTCATAGTGATAGATCAAGAGATGCTTTTCTGTAAATGATATCTATACACAGGGCCGCCATCAGGAATTTTGGGGCCCCATACAGCCTAAGTGTCTGGGGCCCCCCTCCCTTCTTCCTTCCTTCCTTCCTTCCTTCCCTTTTTCTTTCTTTTTTCTCTTTTGGTTTTTTTCCCCTTCCTTCCTTCCTTCCTCTTTCTTTCTTTCTTTCTTTCTTTCTTCTTCTTTTTCTTTCTTTCCTTTTTTCTCTTCTTTTTCTTTTCCCTCCCTCCTTCCTTCCTTCCTTCCTTCCTTCCCTTTTAAATTTTCAAACTGTCTTCTTCATATTCCTGGCTGAGGAATTCTGAAAGCTGCAGTCAACTGTCTTCAGCCATTGTCCAGCCCTGTGCTACGGACCCCTCCCTCCACCCCCTGAAGAGGCTGGGGGCTTCTTTCCAAAGCCAGTGGCAGTGATGCCAGAACCCCCTTCCCTGGGGATGGGAGCGGGGGGGGCTCCACTGGTCTCCCTCGACAAGACCTTCCGCAACACATCAGCCCTGCTGGGCAGGCCTCTTAGCCCCACCAAAGAAATGGGGGTTAAGGAAGACCCCCACCCCCCACCTTGCCCCAAACACTGGCACTCTGCATAACCCATGCGGGGGCTTTGGCTTCCCCTCTGCAGAACAGAAGCTGGGGACCTCTCCCTCCACATACACCGGATCCCTATGGCCCATCCGAGGGCTGGCAAAATAGGTGTGCCCCCCCCACCTGCTTTTCTATATCTCTCTCTCTCTTTCTCTCCCTCTCTTTTTGTCTCTCTTTCTCTCTCTACTTTTCTTTCTTTTTCTCTTTTTCTCTCCCTTTCTCTCTCTTTTTCTCTTTTTCTCTCCCTTTCTCTCTCTTTCTCTTTATATCTCTTTCTCTCTTTTTTCTCTCTCCCAACCTCTCTCTTTCTCTTTCTATCTCTTTCTCTCCCTCCCTCTCTCTTTCACTTTCTCTACCTCTTTCTCTCCCTCTCTCCCCTTATCTCTTTCATTCTCTTTCTCTTTCTCTCCCTCCCCCTCTCTCTTTCTCTTCCTCTTTTTATCTCTCTTTCTCTCTTTTTTCTCTTTTATCTCCCTTTCTCTCTTTCTCTCTCTCTTTCTCTCCCCCTCTCTTTGTCTCTTTCTATCTCTTTCTCTCCCTCCCTCTATCTTTCTCTTTTTATCTCTCTCTTTCTCTTTCTCTCTCTCTCTTTCTCCCCCTTCTCTCTGAAGTGGGGAGGGCCGGGTTGGCACCAAGGGAGCTCGAGACGGGGTGCAAAAGCAAACTACTCTGCCGGCCCGGGCCCACATCGGAAGGAAAGAAGGAAGGAATGGTAAAAGGGGCGATCAAGAGAGGAATGGGTGAATGAATGGACGAAGGGTGGGAAGGAAGGAAGGAGGGAGGGAAGGAACAGGAACAGAGGAAGGGTGCAAAGGAAGCAAGGAAAGATGTGAAAGGGGAGAGTAAGAGAAGAAGGAGTGAAAGAAGGGAATGAGGGAGGAAACAAGGGAGGAAGGAGAAGGAAAGCAAGAAATGGAGGGAGGGAAGGAAGGAAAGAAAGAAAGAAAGAAAGGGGGAAGGGACAGGAACAGAGGAAGGAAGCAAGGAAACTTATGAAAGAGGAGAGTAAGAGAGGAAGAACTGAAGGAAGGGAGGGAGGGAAGAAGGTAGGAAGGAGAAAGAAAAGAAGAAATAGAGGAAGGGAAGGTAAAAGAGAGAAAGAAAAAGAGCAAGAAAGAAAGCAAGAAAGAGAGAAAGAAAGAATGAAAGAGAAATAAAAATAGAGAGGGGGGATGAAAGAAATGGAAGGAGGGAAGGAAGGAGAGAAAGAAAGAGAAAGAAAGAAAGCAAGAGAAAGAAAAAAGAATGAACGAGCAAGAGAGCAAGAGAGAAAGAGAAAGAGAGAAAGAAAGAAAGAAAGAAAGAAAGAAAGGCAACTTCAAAGAAAGGCTCACTGAGCATCTCTCACTCTCTCTCTCTTTCTATCCCTCTTTCTTTCTCTCTCTTCCTTTCTATCTCTCCTCTTCCTCTCTCTCTCCCTCTCTTTCTACCCTCCTTTCTCTTCCTTCCTTCTCTCCCTCCCTCCCCTCCCTCCCTCCTTCCTTCCTCTCCATTTCTCTTTCCCTCCCTCTCTTTCCCTTTTCTTTCTTTTGGTCCACTTCTCTCTCTCTCCGCTTCTCCACTTGCCTCCCCCTCGCCCTTCCCACCCGGCCACCCGCGCGCGCTTACCAGCAGCAGGAATTCGAGTACTGTAAGCCCAAAAGAAGCCATTGGCTCCGGGCGGCGTTCATGGCCCCCCCGAACCCCCGGCCCAGCACTTCCGGAAGCCGAAAGGCGCGGCTCTCTTGCCCTTGCAATCCTCGGGGGGACACAAGGCCGGCGGAGAAGCCGGCCGGGTTCAGCCCTCTCCCGGCTTCCCCAATTCCGCTTCCCCAACAGCGCGGCTTGGCTTCCAGAGGGCTGAGCCAACCCCGCGGTCTTTCCTCCTTCCGCGGCTGCCATCGGGGCTCCCTGCCTGTCTGCCGGCCTCCCTGCCTTCTTTCCTCGTTGGGGGTGGGAAGAAGGTGCGGGCTGCAGAGGCAGAGTTTGTCTCAATCGGAGTTGGGGAGTTTTTGGCGGGCCCGGGCCCCCCCCATTTTCCAATTTGGCCGGGGCCCGGGACGCCGCTCCCCATAATACCCGTCTATCGGCGGCCCTGTCTATACAGTGCAAACTTTCTTTACCCCTCGTTTATTGTTTGGGGCAATAATATTTGAAATGGAGCTGTTGATTCCTTGCATGCTGTAAAATTGAGAGATTACAAATAGAAGAACAAATCAAATTATGAAATTCTCCGGATGAAAGACAGTTTTTTGCCTTTATGTTATTTTACTATTTTAATTTTCTGCTGTTCGAACATCTTTGCTATTACTATCCTTTCCTTAAGAGATCCAATCAACAAGGAAATCCAGATAACGAAGTCATAAGAAAGGAACCTATAAGGTCTGAGCTAAAGCATAGATTTCTGAGCTGCAGTAGTTTAAGAAAATAGCTCTCTTCCGACCGCTGATTTCTGAGCAAAGCTTTTCCAAGCTAAGAAGTTCTCTCTGAACTGAGAGGCCTCCTTGCTCAGACAGCTGCGTTTATTCTTATAGAAAACTTCTTGTACACACAATTATAATGATTGACTTACCCCAAAGAAAGCTAACTACTAACAGGTTAATATCTAAAGAAACCTCTGAATCATACAGATAGATCATGTCAAACATAGCTCCGAGTCTCCGGAGAGGGGCGGCATACTAATCTAATGAATAACAACAACAACAACAACAATAATACTAATAATAAATAAATAATATATGTGAGCACATGATTGCTAGTCTAACCTTTGCTCTTAAATATAACAATGGAAGAGCTGAGTAAGTAACCTGTACTCTAAATAGAACGAAGGTCAGAATGAGTAACTTAAATAGAAAAGACAGTAGGATGTTCAGTCAAGAGAGGCATTCCATATCAATGACAATGATTGACAATAACCTATTCCCTAAACAGTTGCCACTTAGTCCCAGGAAAAGATGCCACTTCAGTTATGAGAAACCTGGAAGTTGAAATTTATGATAAGACTTTGACTGCAAAAAATAACTTAATGTTTGTAGAATTTATCAGGTTTTTACCTCCAAGATAGTTTAGCAGTTGATTCATGCTCAGTTGTGTAATAGTTGGATTAATAAAGCAGCCTGCCAGCTGGTTTATGCAAGAACTCCTACTGCCCTTGGTTCTTGGTCAAAATGCTACTCTTTGTGCTGTTCTAGACCTCACCTCTTTTTGTGTGTTGCCAATCATTACATTGGCTGGCCATTTCCGATTAGGCCTGTAGAAAGTAGTGGTTTTAATACATTGTACCCTGGGCATTTGGGAAAACCTACTGGTATTTTATGAGCTTAGGTGGTTGAGCTAATCATCAGGAAGGTTCTCAAGCAAATTGGAATAGCTACATTATGCCTGGGAGTCTTTCATCTTCCTTCCTTCCTTCCTTCCTTCCTTTTTTGGAATTGATTCCCACCAAAATAATGCTTGGTGTCAGAGCTCTTAAAATAATATTTATGAAAGCATAAACACATTTTATAGGCATTAAAAAGAACCCTTTTAACCTATTAATTTGAATGCATCAATGTTATTGTATGTTATGGGCTCTTAGGCTACAGACTGTCTATATCGGTGATGCTGAACCATTTCCCCCTCGGGTGCCGAAAGAGTGTGTGTGCGCCACATTGCACATGTGAGAATGCCCACACCCATAATTCAATGCCTGGGAAGTACAAAAACAGCTTCACCCACCCCTCTGGAAGACCTCTAGAGGCCGGAAATGGCCTGTTTCCCAACTTCTGGTGGGCCCAGTAGGCTCATGTTTCGCCCTCCCCAGGCTCCAAAGTCTTCCCTGGAGCTGGGGGAAGATAAAAACGGCCTCTCACATTCTCCTGGAGGCTCAAAAGTGCCCTCCCAGAGCCTCTGTGCAAAGCCAAAAATCTACTGGTTGGCACATACATGCACATTGGAGCTGAGCTAGGGCAACAGCTCGCCTGCCAGCAGCTATGGCTCTGTGTGCCACCTGTGGCACCTGTGCCATAGATTCGCCATCACTGGTCTATATCCTATTGTAATTTTATATTTCATTGTGATATGTTTGAATATTAATTTCTTTTTTAAATTCCATCTTTATAGATACATAGCATTATAGATACATAGCTACTTAATGATAAATAAATTTGTTCGTAAGGGTTTTTTCCCCTGAAATTTTACACTGTCCTAAAATGACATTTAGAGCAGACTTTTTCAGCTTGTTCATTCACCTAATTAACTTTTTGGGGATATTTTTAGGATGGAATATGGCATAAAAATATCAGTTATACTGTATGGTGTGAGGACTTTGTGGTGGCAAACAACCCCCCCCCCCCCCCCCGGTGTGTCACATTGTCAAACAAAAGGAAATACATTCGGATTAGTTGTGTCATACAATACATTTGAATCATTATATGATTTGTATTATTTTTGTGTCATGTCATGTCATGTCATTACACTTGCGATATTAGTTTTCCTCTCCCGGCTGCAAATGTATAAGTATTAGGATTGTGGTTTTTCCCCCCTCTCAATTTGCTATTTCCTGCTGGCTAATGAAGACCCTTTCACTCCATCAGATGAAGAGGTTAATTTTCCAATCTATCTTATTTGCTTCCATTTTAACTGATATAAGTCAATTTGTATTATCAGTGTCAACAATAAAATTGGTTATTTTATTCCTGTGCAAATAAACATCAGTGGAGATTTTTCAATTAAATTACTGTTGCCGGATAAAGCAGAGAGGGATCCCATCCATTGAAATAATATAAAAGGGGGCTATCTTTTTACCTTTTTATCTTTATACTCTTGAACGTCGTACAAAGTTTGACTCAAAAATAAAGTGGCAATCTCTAACTTTCCCCTATGTCAATCTTCTCCATGCTGGGTGCAAGAAATTCACAGATGGTACAGACTGAGGCAGGACGCAGCTTAACTCCCATTATGTAAAAAAAAACCCCATGTTTTATTACACAAACTGTTATAAAATACATTTTTTCATATAAACAGGTTTATTAGCACATCTTTGTTGTAGGGGCATGAACACAGTAGCTTCTCTTATATGTTAGGATAGTTCTATATCTTACTCCTTTGTTCTATTCTCTCAACCCAGTTTTTATTGTTAATTCCATTGTGCAATGCACTAATGTTATAATTTTATACCTTGCTTTAAATTCTGATTTCTAGATTTATCTTACATCTTTATCTTTTTATCGAAAGCATTTTCTATTAGCCCTTCTAATAGGGTTAGGGTTAGGGTTTTTCCATATAAACAGATTTATTAGCACATCTTTGTTCTAGGGGCATGAACACAGTAGCTTCTCTTATGTGTTAGGATAGTTCTATATCTTACTCCTTTGTTCTATTCTCTCAACCCAGTTTTTATTGTTAATTCCATTGTGCAATGCACTAATGTTATAATTTTATACCTTGCTTTAAATTCTGATTTCTAGATTTATCTTGCATCTTTCTATTTTTATCGAAAGCATTTTCTATTAGCCCTTCTTCTATTTATTAACCATTAGCTACTTAATTAATGATTAACTAATACTTGTTTACCACTATTAATCCTTCAACTGCTGTTACGGAATATCTGGTGCTCTGTTCACACCCGGTCACTTTCTGTAGCTTCCCCAGCCCACACATACTTCCCACTGACTTTAACGGGAAAAGCTTCTGCGCTTCAAAGCCGAAAATCTGTAACTGGGAGAGAATTTTTGTTCTGATGCCAGTGGTCCCTTCATGTTCTTCTGTGCTGCCCTGCAGCTCTTTTGGCATCAGCTTTCCAAGGGAAGTGGGATGTTTAACCAAGTCCAGGTAGGAGGGAGATAGCAGGTGTTTTCATCACCATGGAGCCATCCACTCTCAATAAGATTTCTTCCGGGATCAAAAGTGCACGATTGGGTTAAGACGATTCAAAATTTGCTTCCCAATTACAAATAATAAACCTTGCCAAGACTGGAAAAATCAGACTATTGTGGTTTTCCATCCTGTGCACGGGTGTGTTTTCAAACTGGTTAACAGAGTGAATATTTTTAGATAGCCTCTGAAAATATTAGATATGCAGGTGAGAAGGTCCTTAGATAGACAATATAAGAAAAGATCTCTTTCAAGCCGTCTTGTTTCATTCTCCCTTCAAGTGGTTTGAGTGAGCAGCAAAAAAAAAAAGGATGCAAGAAAAGCAGTGCCATTTTTGCTGAAAGTGGATAACGTGCCTTTCATAGTAGGCATATCAAACCCCTCTACTCAGCAGGAGAGTAGTTTTGGGCTGGCATTTAGGCTGCAGAAGAAGGAAAATTATTTATAATATGCAGGGTGGAAAATTAGGCCATTGTACTACTGCACAGGGGAAAGATTCATAAAAAGTCATACCAAATTATTCTTATATAACTGACAATGACATCGTTGTAAGGCGGAAACACAACTTTATTTGTCTTACTTAAGATGATATATGGAGTGGTTGTCTGTTTATTCTGCCACAAACAGCTTCTGCCAGATACAGCAGCAATTCCCTCGGGGTGATCCACTGATAGTTATATGTTACTTGAGCAAAATCTCTCAAGTGACTTCTTACTTACAGGTATCCATTATTTTAAATTCAAGGGATTTCGTTGTTGCTGTTGCTGTTGTCTGAATGTATGTGTGCATTAAAAAAAAAGAATAATATAGCATTGTTTTTGAAAATATAAATATACTGTACTGGAACAATGTTCCAAATACTTGTATTTACACTTCCGAAGCAAAGGATGTATTGCTAGAGGGGAAAATGTGTCAATAAATTGGTGTAATAATCCAATCTGGCTGAGGTTAAAGGGACGTTTCTTTGTCGGATGCAGTTCAGACCTTAGCAAATATCAGGCTACATAATTAAGCCACTGCTCCTTGGTGTTCCTGGAAGCTTGTGGGCAGCTCAGAGGCACTGGTGTGACAATCAGAAACTAAGCGAAGGAAATGAACAGGTAGTGTGGCCACCCACAATCCATTCTTTGTCTCCCTCGCTGTTTTTTCTTCCTCTCCAAGGATCATGAAAACATGCCTCCTATTCTTCCTGAAATGTTTGTATAATTCAGAGCTGTATTTTGAGGTTGGGAGGGGGAAAAGAGAACACAGCGAAAGAGAGAGAGAGAGAGAGACCCTAATTGTTAGCATTAAGCAATGAGCAAAAATAGAAGACCAAAATGTCTCTCCTGCCTTTCTGGCTTTTGTCATTTGCACAATTTTCTAAAGGCTGGAGCTGCTATTATTGTGTGCTTGAGAGATGTGGGATACTGGAGCACACTCCTGGTGCCAGGGGAGGGAATGGAGAAAAGGAGGATAGAAAGGCAGTCATTTTCTTTCTCTTTAAACAACCTTGACTGCATGCTTAAAGGAAGAGATGAGAATGTTATTGAATGCCGGACATAGCAAGTGCTGCAGTGATGCCATCTTTTCCCCTTGTTATGCCATTACAAAACGGTGCACAGCCATTAAGTGAAATCATGAGCTACCTATTCAAGAGATGGAAGGACTGGACAAAGTTAGTTTTCAAAGTTGTGGGGAAGCATCCTTTGGATGGCCAAGTTGTTGTACACTGGGCCTTTTTTCTCGATGCCCCCTCTGCATTCAGGGCTGATTTGTTATAGTGAATCCGCAACTGTGCCGAAGCTGTGATTTCAGGGGAAAGGAAGCACAGTTTCACATCTTAAAATCAATTTTTTAAATCACCATTAAGATGACAGGAATAAAATGAAGTTTGCTTTTGCTTCCCTGGTGCTAAAGATTAGATTAGATTAGATTTATTGGATTTATATGCCGCCCCTCTCCGCAAACTCGGGGCGGCTCACAACAACAATAAAACAGTACATAATAACAAATCCAATGCCCACCAATCTAATTACAGTTTAAAATTAATAAATTTATAAAACAATCCCAATGTATATAAAAACAGACACACAGTCAATCAATCAATGGCAAAACAACATGGGCAAGGGGGAGATGTTTAGTTCCCCCATGCCTGACGGCAGAGGTGGGTCTTAAGGAGTTTACGAAAGGCAGGGAGGGTGGGGGCAATCCTAATCTCAGGGGGGAGCTGGTTCCAGAGGGTCGGGGCCCCCACAGAGAAGGCTCTTCCCCTGGGTCCCGCCAGACGGCATTGTTTAGTCGACGGGACCCGAAGAAGGCCGACTCTGTGGGACCTAACCGGTCGCTGGGATTCGTGCGGCAGGAGGCAGTCCCGAAGATATTCTGGTCCGGTGCCATGAAGGGCTTTATAGGTCATAACCAACACTTTGAATTGTGACCGGAAACTGATCGGCAACCAATGCAGACTGCGGAGTGTTGGAGTGATAAGACATTTAAGATCACTTTTTAAATAAAAATAAGATGAAGATCAGTAACTCTCTGCATGCCTTTCAAGCTATCCTGATGTTCATTGTGTTTATATTCGTGCCTGGACAATTTCTGAGGCTTATGAGACAGTGGTTGCATGGGCTGCAGGATTTAGAATTTGCTTCCAAGATCCGGCCTTTGTTAAAAACTAGCCCACACAAGGATTAAGCACAAGTAAAACTAATTGAAATGGGAATAATTGGACTTGCTCTTGATAACTACAATAGAAACCAGAGGAGAGGAAATTGGTTTTGGCCTAGCTGCATATTTCCAATATATAGACAGCCATGTCATCAGTTCCATATCAACATTTCCATAATCTAGTAAATGTGAGAATAAAATTGAAAAATGAAAGATTATTACCAGGAAGTTTACGTTCAGATACAAACAGTGAATGGTTGTTTTAAAAGGGTTTTGACATTCTGGAATAAAAAAAATGCTGTGGATATGCAAAACATTATTATTATTCAGAGTTAACAACCAAATTTCAACCACTTGCACTTATCCATCTGAGCACTGTGCTCTCAAGGGAAGAAAACACATATCTTGTCAGCAGACAGTCCTCTTAAAGTGGGTTATAAAACCACCTTCTTGATCACCATCTGGAGTAACATTCATAACCAAGGGAGACCAGATGTGAACGCATGAAGCGATACATCCCACTTTCTCAATCCATTAGACATAAAAGAGTTATAGCACCAGACCAGTTGCAGGTTAGACCAATAGCCTCTCCCACCCTCTGTGAACTACTGTCTAGTTGATCCACAGTGTGACTCAAGAGGGCCCTGTAAAATTAAGAATGGCAAAAGTGGCAAAAGGAACAATAATTGTTAGTCAAGTGCTAATCTACTATGCAACCACAAAGTGGAAACGGTACCTTCCTATCACCTGCATGGCCTGGCTAACTCATGGGAGGGGGGAATTATTGCCAGTAAAATCCTACAGATATCTACTTGGATGCAAATCCTCTTGAATGATTGAAATTTGTTCCAAGAAAGCAGGAAACAAGACTGCATTCCCAAATCCCCCTCCCCTCTTCACCCTCTTCTTCTAAGAGCCGGAGTGGCGCAGTGGTTAGAGTGCAGCATTGCAGGCTACTTCAGCTAACAGCTAGCTGTAGTTCAGCAGTTCAAATCTCACCACTGGCTCAAGGTTGACTCACCTTCCATATCCAGGGTTGGTAAAATGAGGACCCAGATTGTTGGGGGCAATATGCTGATTCTATAAAAGCACTATAAAGTGGTATATAAGTGTGAGTATTATTGCTAATCTCCAAACAACCACTTTGTTCAATCAATAAACAATGTAAAGCATTATTTTTATATAAATAGTAAACTGTCCATTTCTCTTGGTTTTCCTGGGTTAAATTAAACAATATAATTGCTTCAAAAAGAATATGTCTTTTTGTTAAATTTTTTTTTAAAAAAATTCAAACTGCCAGAGATTCTGTGAATAGAAAAACAAGGATTTTCAATATATTCCCCATAGCTTCTCCCACCATTTCCCACCAGGGTAAGTTTCTGGGTGCTGCAAGGGGAATGATAGAAGTATAATCTAAGTTGACCTTTCTATGAGAAGAAATTATATCAAAATGAACCTAATAGGTTGATATGAAGTTTAGGTATCTTTTACCTTAACATCATTTTCTATAAAGAAGAATTAGAGCTTGAATTGGTTGCTCAATAGTCTACTAGAGGAAATTGGAATGTATGGGATGTAGACAATGGAAAAGGATTTAACTTCTTGGATTGACCACGTCAAAGCACAATGAATATACAACATAGTAGATCTCTGACCTCAGAGGAAACAAAATTATTTCTGGTAACAATGCAAATTATTTTAGAAAGTAAATGTAAAAGGAAAAAATGTGTATCTTGGATAATCATGGTAATTCCTTCTATTGAAGATTTTATATCATTTTAGCTTTCAGTGACTGCAACTTGATCATTTAGGTTGCCAGGTAAAATATTTGCATTATATACAATGCATTGAAAGAAAAGATAGTAGATCCAGATTTTGTAATTTTGTCATCTGAAATACCCCTGTTATTGTTGCTATTCAGTGAATCTTGTTTTGAGATTATTAAGGGAAAATTTAAGAATAACATAATTCAAGGATAATGCTTGAAAAGGGTGAAGGATGCGAAAGAAGAGAAGAAGGAAGTGAGAGAGCCTGCCTAACAATATCCAAGCTGCAAGTTTGAAGAATTTATCTGCATCTAAAAACTTCAGTATTCAATGACTACTGAAAATTTCTGCTGAAATTGAAGTTTATGCAAGCATGTAGTAAACAATCAATTATGCTTACCATGTGTTCTGCCAGCGTGTCTTAACTGCCCGTAATTACAGGGTAATTAGTCCAGGAAGACACACACCACACGATAAAAGGAAAACCCAAAAGTCTTTATCAACAGAAAAACAGAAACAGCTCCCTTTTTAAATGTCAAAGGGATTTTCTGGTACACACAAGGCACAGGTTAAATGCAGTCCAATTGCTCACCCAATAACTGGGAAATTGAGACAAATTCTAAAGTCCAGAGAGTCCACACACACAATCCTGAAGAGCAAAAACCACGATCTTGATGAAACAATGAATCAGATAAACTACCATGAGGCTAAAACACCAGGCTGCACTTTTATCTGTAGCACTAATTACAGCAGCCCTACCCAACCACAGTTGGCCTCATTTTCTCTTGTAATAATCCTTCAGTTGTTGTCTCCTATGCATCACTCTACGCATGTGTGGATGTGTCATTAATTCTTGTTCAGAATCCAGGGGTGATACAGATGACTGATCTCCTCCTGGGCTGTCTGCCAAACTCCCCTCTTCCCTGTCACTCATGCTTCCTTGGTCAGAGGAGACTTTGTCGGCAGATTCTGCTGGGAGCAAAACAGGCCTGCAGCAAATGGATGTCTCCCCCACCTCCACCTCCACATTCCTTGGGGCAGGAGCTAACCACAACACCATGCAGATTTACTTGCAACTCACTGATTATTGTCTTTTCCCCCTGCAATCCCCCTATTCCTAATAAATTTATTTTGAGAAAGATTTGACTTCATTGGCTGGAAAAGAAATTTCAAATTAAAACCTTCCCAGATATGCAAGATTGCATCTTTGCAATTCTAGTCATTGTATGTCATAACTAGCTTGAGGTTTGTTAAAACTTTAGCTCTGACTTGGGGAAGAAAATCCAAAGCATTTTGATCTCTGTCTTTCTAGAAATGCATGATTGGATTAAGCTGATTGAAAATTTGTTTCACGCACGTTACAAATAGTAAACCAGTAAATCAGGCTATCATGGTTCTCTATCCTACCCAGGTTAACTGGTTACAGAGTGAATAACTGAAAATATTAGATATGTAGGTGAGAAGATCCTTAGACAGACAATATAAGAAAAGTTCTCTTTAAAGCCTTCTTGTTTCATTCTCCCTTCAAATGATTTGAATGAGCGGCAACAATAATTCAAGAAAAATGTTGCCATTTTTGTTAAAAATTGATAACGTGCCTTTCATATTAGGCATATCAAACCCTTCTACTCAGCAGGAGAGTAGTTTTCAGTTGGCATTTAGGCTGCAGTAGAAGGAAAATTATTTATAACATGCAGGGTGGAAAATGAGCCAAGCCCTTCCTCTTTTTATATGCATCATCATGACTTTTCTGACCACACCCCTGTAGATGCCCTGTCTTAATGGTTTTCCTCTCTTGTATGTTACCTCCCATTCTCATTATCCATTTCCATAAAAATGAGTTTGAAATGGTGAAGATATAACCAACATGCTGTTTCAACAGATGGCAGTAGGGAGGGAAGGGTCATTTTTTAAAAAAAAATTGTGTACAATATCACACTGACTTTGGAGCCTCTTCTGCCTGTGGAGTTGTGCCAAGCACTTCAGCCATAACAGTCCCATTTCCACCCCAAATTAACAGAACCTACCCTATCCGTTTGAAGGAAAACAAACAGTAAAAAGGCAATGTGATTCTTCTTTTGTAGATTCTAGATCCTCAAGTTAATCTAAGCCTCGTGGGATGAAAGTTTTATCCCGGAATATTGTTTTTCTTCTCCTTTTGTACGATATACAACATCTCCTCATTATTTTTCTCAGATGTTGTGACTTCTCATCACTGGTCAGTGATGCTTTATAAAATGCACAAGGTCCTTCTAACACTTATTTGAAACCTATTTAAAGAGGGGGAAAGGGGGATTTCATACCTAGACCCTTGAGGAGAAAATATGACATCCTTTCTTTCTTTCTCTTTAGCATCACCATTTCTTCTGACTTGTTGGAATCCATCTGTCTCCTTATGATTTGTAAAGGAATCTATGAAGTGTCCACATTTATAGACTAAATTTTAGGAATGCCTTGACATTTATAGACAATCTGAAACAAAGCTGTACCTCACCAACTGAGAAGCAATCTAGAATCAGGCTGCAGACAAAATTAGTTAGTATACTGATGTATTCCATTAATTATATACACTGGGGAGAATGTAACTCAAACTTCCTTTCAGGCATACTGACAGCTCATGCTGGTATAGTTGCAGCCTGATCCTATTATTATGGTATCCTGTGTATTAAGGTATCCAGAGCCCAAGGAGAACAGAGTTGAATAGATGTTTCCTACTTGGCTATCAGACTGGGCTCTTGTGAAGTTGAAAACAAAGTAAAGTAAAGCCAAGGGCATGGCTGAGCTGGCCCCATCATTAGGCAGCGTGATTATCTGAGAAGGTTGATTGGGTGTGTCATGAAAAGACAGCAAACTAACTGCAGTAAAACTTCAATTCAATGGATCATTCAATGGGAAAAGATGCTTGTTAAATCCAATGTCCACTAAATCCAAATTTATATTATTTTTGCAATTTAGGTAATTGCATACTTTCATAATGGACAGAAATAGTATTACTGGATAGAAAATATTTTTGGCAATAATTAACAGACAACCTCTTCACCTATTTTGAAAGATTATTTAATGAGGTTTTTAATGTCCGTTTTATCCAAAGTCATCTAACTCAAGGTCTGTTTTTGAGGATTGATTGTAATTCGCGGTGTTACTATTTTACTTCTCTTGTGGGGAAAAAGCCAAAGAGCCTGGCCAATCTTAGATACTTGTAAGATCAAGTCAAGACCTCTGATTAAACTAAAGGTAAAAGGAAGAAGAAACCGCTATGGTTTAGCAATGATGTAAGGGCTATAGTCAATGAAAAAAAGGCTGCCTATAGGAGGTATAAAGAGTCTGGAAGTATAGCTGATAGGGAGGTATATAAAATGAGACAGAAGGAGGCGAAACAGATAATATATGCTGCTAAAGCCTCAAAAGAGGAAGAAATTGCCAAATCTGTAAAGAAGGGGGATAAAAGCTTCTTCAGATATATTAATGATAAGAAGAAGAAAAACTGCGGCATCACGAAGCTTAGTACCGGGAATAATACATGCATTAATGGGAATAAGGAGATCGCTGACCATTTCAATAGCTACTTCTGTTCAGTTTTCTCAAAAGACACCTTACAAAATAATACTATAGAGGGATATAGCATTGCTTCCAGCTGTACGGATTCAGCTCCAGTGATCTTAGAAGCCGATGTCTTAGAAGAACTTGAGCGATTAAAGATAAATAAGGCAATGGGTCCAGATGGCATCCACCCCAGAGTTCTTAAAGAACTCAGATCTGTCATTACTACCCCCCTGACTGATTTGTTTAACCAATCCTTGTTAACAGGAGAAGTTCCTGAGGATTGGAGAATGGCCAGTGTTGTGCCTATTCACAAGAAGGGCAGTAGAGAAGAAGCTGGTAACTACAGGCCAGTTAGCTTGACATCAGTTGTAGTTAAAATGATGGAGACTCTACTCAAAAAGAGGATAAATCAGCACCTAAAAAACAATAACTTATTGGACCCAAATCAGCATGGCTTTACTGAAGGCAAATCATGTCAGACTAATCTCATTGATTTCTTTGACTATGTCACAAAGGTGTTGGATGAAGGTGGTGCCGTGGATATTGCCTACCTGGACTTCAGCAAAGCCTTTGATACGGTTCCACATAAAGAGCTGATAGATAAATTAGTGAAGATTGGACTTAATCCCTGGATAGTTCAATGGATTTGCAGCTGGCTGAAGCGTAGACATCAGAGAGTTATTGTTAATGGCAAGTATTCTGAGCAGAGTCAGGTTACAAGCGGTGTGCCACAAGGGTCTGTTCTGGGTCCTATTCTTTTTAATATATTTGTGAGTGACATAGGGGAAGGTTTGGTAGGGAAGGTTTGCCTATTTGCCGATGACTCTAAAGTGTGCAATAGGGTTGATATTCCTGAGGCGTCTGTAATATGGTAAATGATTTAGCTTTACTAGATAAATGGTCTAAGCAATGGAAACTGCAGTTTAATGTTTCCAAATGTAAAATAATGCACTTGGGGAAAAGGAATCCTCAATCTGAGTATTGTATTGGCAGTTCTGTGTTGGCAATACTTCAAAAGAAAAGGATTTAGGGGTAGTGATTTCTGACAGTCTCAAAATGGGTGAACAGTGCAGTCAGGCGGTAGGGAAAGCAAGTAGGATGCTTGGCTGCATAGCTAGAGGTATAACAAGCAGGAAGAGGGAGATTATGATCCCACTATATAGAATGCTGGTGAGACCACATTTGGAATACTGTGTTCAGTTCTGGAGACCTCACCTACAAAAAGATATTGACAAAATTGAACGGGTCCAAAGACGGGCTACAAGAATGGTGGAAGGTCTTAAGCATAAAACATATCAGGAAAGACTTAATGAACTCAATCTGTATAGTCTGGAGGACAGAAGGAAAAGGGGGGGACATGATCGAAACATTTAAATATATTAAAGGGTTAAATAAGGTCCAGGAGGGAAGTGTTTTTAATAGGAAAGTGAACATAAGAACAAGGGGACACAATCTGAAGTTAGTTGGGGGAAAGATCAAAAGCAACATGAGAAAATATTATTTTACTGAAAGAGTAGTAGATCCTTGGAACAAACTTCCAGCAGACGTGGTAGATAAATCCACAGTAACTGAATTTAAACATGCCTGGGATAAACATATATCCATCCTAAGATAAAATACAGAAAATAGTATAAGGGCAGACTAGATGGACCATGAGGTCTTTTTCTGCCGTCAGACTTCTATGTTTCTATGATTATGTCTTGAGTTGATTTCATATAATAGATGAAGTAATAGGAATGAGAAAGCAAAAATTGTTTGTTTTCCAGTGTACATAAAATATCTGGTGAAAGCAATGTATTTTAGCATATGTTCCAGTTGAAAGATCAAACAAAAGAGATCAGACTCCTGTGTGATGATACCACTTACCGGTAAGTCCATAATCAAAGAGGATACTATTTATTTATGTATAAATAGTTTCATTCTTATCTCCTACTAACAGAAAGGTCTGAGCAGAGAAAGTTTATGCTAAGCATCTTTGGAATGGGTAATTTTGCTAACAAAGCTGAACACTCTTGATAAGAAAAGGCTAACACTATTCCTTGGACTAAATTGTAATAGACAACATGTTATGAAGGTTCTTGTGAACTGCTTGAGAGCTTCAGATGGACAGCTCTTGCAGCTAACTAACTATTGCTTATATGTATAACCTGTAAGGGAAAATACAATGGACTTTTCATCCAATCAGGGTTACTCATACTTTATTGTTCCCTGTTGATGATCAGCATTGTTCCTTTATCCATCATAGTTATGCGCACAGTGGTGGGGAGGACCGTGAAAAGAAGAGAAGAACTCAACAATGAAAATTAGAGCAATCATTCATACTTCATTGAGCACATAGTTATTCAACATTCCAAATAAGAATATCCATTTTTTAAAGATTCTAAAATGTGATTAATATATTTGTTGACTGCGTAAATAAAAAAAATATCCCAAAAAAACAGCAGTATAAAAGAGATTATTTCCCAGTTTTATTTTTAAAATTAGCTGTAAAGCAGAGGTCTTCAAACTCGGCAACTTTAAGACTTGTGGACTTCAACTCCCAGAATTCTCCATAGCTGGCTGGAGAATTCTGGCAGTTGAAGGCCACAAGTCTTAAAGATGCCAAGTTTGGGTCCTTTGCATAAAGGACGAACAGTGTACAGTGTTCCCTCAATTTTCGCGGGTTCAAACTTTGCGAATAGCCTATACCACGGTTTTTCAAAAAATATTAATTAAAAAATACTTCGTGGTTTTTTTCCTATGCCATGTTTTTTTCCACCCAATGACGTCATATGTCATTGCCAAACTAATAATTTTTGCAAATAAATAACAAAAATTTTTTATTCTTAATAAATAATTATGTTCATAAATATCAGGATCACTAAGTGTCTTATTCAATAGTGAGTAGCAGTAACAATGGTGAGTAAATGGTTGTTAAGGGAATGGGAAATGGTAATTTAGGGGTTTAAAGTGTTAAGGGATGGCTTGTGATACTGTCCATAGCCAAAAATGGTGTACAGTGATCCCTCGATTTTCGCGATCTCGTTCTTCGCGAAACGCTATATCGCGATTTTTCCACCCGATGACGTCACTCTCTTCCTTCCTTTCTCATCTTTCTTTCTCTCTCTCTTTCTCTATCTTGCTTCTTCCTCTCTCACACTCTCTTCCTCACTCTCTCATCTCTTTCTTTCCTTCTCTCTCTTTCTCTATCTCTCCCCCTCTTGCTGGCGGGCGGCGGGCGGCGGGCGGCGGGCGGGGCGGGCGAGCGGGGGCATCAGCGAGGAGCCGGGGTTTCCCCTTTGCGTGGGCGGCGGGGAAACCCCGATCTTCGTCTGCTCGCTGCTGCTGCAGCAGCAGCAAGCAGACGAAGATCCGGGTTTCCCCGCCGCCCACGCAAAGGGGAAAGCCTGATTCGGCTCCTCGCTGCTGCCGCCGAGCAGATCAGCTGCTGGGCGGCCGCAGCAGCAGCGAGCAGACGAAGATCCGGGTTTCCCCGCCGCCCACGCAAAGGGGAAAGCCCGATTCGGTTCCTCGCTGCTGCCGCTGAGCAGATCAGCTGCTGGGCGGCCGCAGCAGTAGCGAGCAGACGAAGATCCGGGTTTCCCCGCCGCCCACGCAAAGGGGAAAGCCCGATTCGGCTCCTCGCTGCTGCCGCCGAGCAGATCAGCTGCTGGGCGGCCGCAGCAGCAGTGAGCAGACGAAGATCCGGGTTTCCCCGCCGCCCACGCAAACTCCACCATCTGCGCATGCGCAGCCATGGAAAAAGGGCACGCATGCGCAGATGGTGTTTTTACTTCCGCAACCCTACATCGCGAAAAATCGATTATCGCGAGGGGTCTTGGAACGGAACCCTCGCGATAATCGAGGGATCACTGTATTTACTTCCGCATCTCTACTTCGCGGAAATTCGACTTTCGCGGGCAATCTTGGAACGCATCCCCCGCGGAAATCGAGGGAACACTGTAATTCAAAACAGTTGGGAAGGAGTAAAACTATTTGCAGTAGTTTCAGACCAACCTTTCCAGATAAATCTTTGTATTTTAAGTTTTCCTCCCTTTGTAAAAGGGTAAGTGAAATGGTAGATTAGCAAAGGTTATGGGTGATTATCTTTTTAAAGATTCCAAATTATATTTATTTGTCTGTCTGTCTTTCCGTCTTTCCATCTTTCTGTCTTTCTGTTTGTCTGTCCATCCATCCATCCATCCATCCATCCATCCAATTTACATGACTGTGTTTCTATCCAAGAAACTAGTATCGGATTGCATTAACTAAAAATAAACAAAAAAAAGCTATACTACGACTTTAATAAAATCACTAAGCACTAATCACACTCATGATGCAGTCCCCATGCTAACATATTTATCCCCAGTTTTCATAGCCTTGCCACAGCCAATAGAGTAGTGGATGGCCACACTTCAGGAGGGAGGTATTATAAAGAGAAGATATGCTTCCAGGGACCCCACTAAATATTAGTGCTTTATTGATGGTACTGGAAGTAAGCCCATTCTGTCAGCTCCATCAGACTGAGTATGAACCATTATTTACTATTTCCTGTAAGCAGCGCCATGTAGGACTTTAAAGGACCTTCAATTGCTACTGGGAGCCTCCTGGAAGCCATTGCAGCTAATAATAGTGGTATTATCTGGGACAGATTGACCTACTCACTTCCTCAGACTACTGCCTTTTAAGAGCTACAGTTTTGACTGCAAGGTCTTCATTTTCTAGATTTTGATTAGTTTCCACAATGACAATCATTTTGTAAGACAACCCTTCATGCATCCCTCTCCACCAATAATAAATCACCTAGAATCCAATACTACTTTGGGAAGATAATACAGCAGAAGATGGAAAGAGAAAAGAAGACATGAGAGAAAGGTCAGGGTCAATTATAAAAGGGGGGAAGTGTTCTGTCAGCGTGTCCCAACAGCCTGTAATTACAAGGTAATTAGTCCAAAAAGACACACACCACACGATAGAAGGAAAACCAAAAGTCTTTATCAACAGAAAAGCAGAAAAAAATCCCTTTTTAAATGTCAAAGGGATTTTCTGGTACACACAAGGCACAAGTTAAATGCAATCCAATTTCTTACCCAGTAACTGGGAAATTGAGTCCAATTCCAAAGTCCAGAAAGTCCACACACAGTCTTCAACAGGGAAACAGCAAAACCACAATCTTGATGAAACTATGAATCAGATAAATTTCCACAAAGCTAAACCAGCATGCTGCTCTTTTTATCTGTAGCACTAATTACAGCAGCGCCACCCAACCACAGGTGTCCTCACTTATCTCCTGTAGTAATCCTTCAGTTGTTCTCTCCTATGCATCACTCTACGCATGCGAGGGTCTGTCATAAGTTCTTTTCAGAATCCAGGGATGATAAGTATGATTGATATTCTCCCGGGCTGTCTGCCAAACTCCCCTCTTCCCTGTCACTCACGCTTCCTTGGTCAGAGGAGACTTCGTCGGCAGATTCTTCTGGGAGCAAAATAGGCCTACGGCATGTGGATGTCTCCCACACATCCACCTCCACATTCCTTGGGGCAGGAGCTGGGCCAGAGCTAACCACAACAGGAAGCATTAAGAATAATTACTTTCCTCTAAGGATGATAGACGAATACATTTCTTCAACTCAGGGGTATTTATTTATTTTTATTTATTATTTATTATTTAGATTTCTAGGCCATCCTTCTCCATAGACTCAGGGTGGCTTACAAAACAGGGGTAAAATACAAAAAGGAACATATAAGAAATCCAACAGTTAAAACTAGTCTAAAATCTAATATAAAACCCTGATATATAGTCATCCACATCCATTAACAACCATACGTGTGGCTGGAGTAGAATGTCAACACTCAATGGCCCCAGGCCTGCCAGCAGAGATGAGTTTTCAAAACCTTGTGAAAGGCCAGGAGGGTGGGAGTAGCACAAATCTCTGGGGGGAGTTGATTCCACAGGGTATGATTAAAAAAAAACAAGATAAGGGCTGCGATGGTATAATGGCAACCAACATTTATTTTTTATTTTTTGGTCTAGCCCAGTGATGGCGAACCTTTTTTTTTCTAGGGTGTTGAAAGAGTGTAGGGAGTGCTATCATGCATGCATAAGTGCCCACATCCATAATTCAATGCCTGGGGAGGGCAGAAACAGCTTCCCTCACCTCCCAGAGTCCCTCTGGAGGCCAGAAATGGCCTGTTTCCCAACTTCTGGTGGGTTCAGTAGGCTCACGTTTTGCCCTCCCCAGGCTCCAAAGGCTTCCCTGAAGCCAGGGGAGAGTAAAAAACATGCTCCCCCATGCCCTGGAGGCTCTCTGGAAGCCAAAAACACCCTGCCTGAGCCTCTCTGTGAGCCAAAAAATCAGCTGGCCAGCACACACATGCATGTTGGAGCTGAGCTAGGGCAATGGCTCGGGTGCCAACAGATATGGCTTCGTGTGCCAGCTGTGGCACCCGTGCCATGGATTTGCCATCACTGGCGTAGCCTGTCAATGCCCCTCCCAAATCTTCAAAGCATGTGACTTCCTCCAAATCACAAATATTTTCATGTTCAGTAGAGAGAAGCCTTTGTGCATGACTGCCACCTATTTGAGAAGTTAACAAAATTCTAAAGCAATAGTTGGCTGTTATTCTGTTTGTATGGAACCTCTTAGATAATAACCAGTGGTTCAGTGGTTAGGATATTAGGCTAACATTAAAGCTAAATTACAGCTTTATAGTTTATAATTTGGGGGCATTGGTAGACAAGGCTTTCTGGATGGTTGAAACACAGTTTCTTCCAGGAACAATATTGCTAAGATTTAAAAGAACCACCATCCTCTAGCAAAGGAAAACACTACTCAGGAATCACATTATAAGGAAATATAAGGGACGTGTTGGTCTATATGTTTGCTCTTTTTAAAATATATATACAGTATATATTGCTATCACAATTGTCTCTTAATGTAGTGTTTATTTAAATAAAAACTAAAAAGCAACCCCCCCTCAATGATAGCTCAAATTGGCACAAAGTTGTATAATTAATTATTACAGTCATTGGTTTAAAAAATTAGCTGATTAATCACCTGTCTTTTAATTGATTAATCAATTGTTTTCAAAAGATTTCTATAGTATACATTCTTTCACTTTTCCAAAGATATTGAAGGAAACATGACAATATTTTAAAAACCAAATCACCACTCATTGTTAAAAGAAAATAGCACCTTTTAATATTGTGTTTGTTATTTTCTATTCCCATAACACATTAAGGCTTCAAATGATTTCAGACATAAAAAGTGTATTCTTTAATCTCAGCCTCCATAATTAATCAACTAAAGTTTGATTAATATGGTAATTAAATTGATTAACATTCACAGCCCCAAGTATTAGGTGATCAATTATGGTGCATCATGTCTTTCTGTTATGTCAAACAATTAACAAATTATAGTATCCATTTATAATATATCAAAATAGAATTGGAAATGTAAACTGGAGGAATGTTGAGACAAAATGGGAGGAAGCGAATACAAAGCTAGGAAATATTGGTATACACACTTCTAAAGTCTTGTTAATTTTGTTATATATACACGAGGAGAAATTTATCTTAAAATTAGTGGACTGGATGACAAAAGAGTTAAACGAAAGATAAGGAAATTAAAATGATAACTTTGTCACAGAAAAATTTGAGATTATACATGTAAAAATAACAGTAGATTGATTTTATTTCTAGTACTCGCTGCCACCATATTTTCACTATATTCTCTTAATCCACAGGGTGAATTAATATTTATGTTTAAAGATTTAAATTTAAATCACCTTAATTGGAAAAGATAAAACTGGAGGAGGGCTTGTCCCTTCTGCCATTAAAGCCCCCACCCTTTCACATCCCAGAATTAGCAATGGGGAAGGTGCATTTGATTTCGCAGAACAGCTCTAGAGGTAATTCTGCTCAAACAGATTAAATGTATCCATTTTTGCAATAGAAGTTCTTGGTACCAGTATGTTAAATTTAAAGTTCACATTTCAAAAAGTTCTCTTTTTCTCTCTCTCTCACCCTCTCTCCCTCCCACCATCCCTTTCTCCCTGCCTCTCCTTACCTCCCTCCCTTTCTTTCCCTTTTAAAAACCCACTATCAGAAAAGAACTGGAGAAAAACCCTACACATTACTATAAGAGAACACCAGAGTTCAACTTCACTTTACCTGTACACAGGTATGGTCATACACAAATAGCAGAAAAATATTTTTCCCCTTGCTGGACAGAATGTCATATCTTATGGGTCAATACAATTCAAGCTACATGCACTGTTCAGGAAATTTACTGCAGACAATATAAAAATGAAGTATATAGTCATTCAGGCAACTGGTCAATATCATGACTTTTCAAGTTTCACTATTGCATCAGAAAAAAGCAATATTTTGGCTGAATGACTTGCAAAGCCAGTGTCATTTGCCATAGATAATATCTTAGTTCATACTTAATACAATAATATGATATGTTTGGGTTTGGTTAAATTTATGGCTTTACCTTCAGGCTCAATCAGATCACCAAGTCTTGTTCAACTATCCATAGTTTAAAAACCACTGACCTGGGTTAATCTCTGAACTCAGCCTTCAGTGCTTTAGAGAAAGTAATCAGTTGACTTAGTAGAACACAGCTTGTGAATACAGCTTGTGTGTCATCCACACAAAGGTTTAGTAATTATCAGCAGTTACAGAAGATTCATTCATTCATTCCTGTTGGTTTATTTGTTTATTTGTTTGTTTATTTGTTTATCTATCTATCTATCTATCTATCTATCTATCTATCTATCTATCTATCTATCTATCTATTCTTCTATGCCACCCAATCCTGAAGGACTCAGGGCAGCTCACAAAAGTATAAAATTACAATAAAAGTAGCAATAATAAAAAGGCTCTTTAGTTTACATACCAGCGATGGGTTGCTCCCAGTTCAGCCCGGTTCTTGAAACCGGTAGCAGTGGCAGTGAGAGGTTCTGCCAACCTGCCTGGGACACTTCTGTGCATGTGCAGAAGTGTTGCAACCGCGCATGAGCTGAGAGCATCTGTACCAATATACTGATACCATATGCACCAAAGACAAATTCCTGGCCAATTACACTTGGCAAATAAAGAATTCTATTCTATTCTATTCTATTCTATTCTATTCTATTCTATTCTATTCTATTCTCGTCTTGTCTCGTCTCGTCTCGTCTAGTCTAGTCTAGTCTAGTCTAGTCTAGTCTATTCTGGTAGTAAAGGGTTTTAGAACCCATTGCTGGTATAGTCACCCTTTAGTAATCACTGAGTCTTATAGATAAGCTTGACTCATCTAAGTTAGTTTTACCTATACTGATTCATAGCTCCTGCTCCTATTATAACCCTCTTATAATAACAGGATAACAGCTAAGACTGTTAACATGTGTTATGGCCAGTGAAGGGCTCTAAAATTTTTTACTACCACACTGTGGGTGTGGCTTATGCAGGACACCCTGCATTTTCTTTCAGCATTATTGCTGTGAGCCGTCCTGGGTCTACGGAGAGGGGTGGCATACAAATCTAATAAATAATAAAATAATAATAATAATCTTTCAGTGCAAATTGGGTGCTGTGGGGTGGAGCTCCATTTTTGCTACCCCACTGCGTTACCCCCCGTCCAGGCAGCAGCCCACCCCTGGTTATAGCACACAATAATTCAACCCTACCATACACTCAAGAAGTCATATGAGAGTCCTTATGGTCCCTCAACATTTCATACCAGCTGCTAGCACCCACTCTTATGTTCTCTCACTATTCATAGCAGCCATCATCCCCCAACAAAAGGACAAGGGACTTGCAGAGAGACATTAACTAAAAATATCATTTTCATCTTCAAGTCTCTTACTGTTTTAAAGTTTCAGAGCCACTGGAAAATTGCACTAAAAAAATCTGAAGTGTTTTATTCTACACCCACACAAAATTAGGGTAGTTAAATGGCTCGAGCAATTCAGGGTCTTTTTGTAAATTTACTTTGGATTGGCATGAAGTACAAACAATGGAAGACGTCAACTTGGCCATCTTTGTGGAAGCGATATGTCTTGCACTATCTGGCATTGCTGATTTCATTTTGACTAAAAGTTGATAGAAGGCAATTGTAGCTCAGTATGTAACAGCATTCATCTTGGCACCAGCCATCAGTATCAAATGTTTTTCGCTGCCCCTTGCTAGCTGTACCACTTCACTCATTCTGGAAGAATTACCCTTCCTCTTGCTAGGGTGCTATGCTGTTCCGTGTGGGCTACCTAACAAAGATCACAAAATGTACTGCTCAGCATTTAAACAGCAGTTCACTCTGCTTTCGCCTGACCTGTACAACCTCAATCAGAAATGAAGTAATATGCTGTGAAGAACACTGCTGGCTATAAAGTCATTCTACAGGTATTTCGTTCCTAGTTTGGGAGGGGGATTCTTCCCTTCACTATATGCCTTGGAGTTGACATGAGGTATGCTGTATTTATTTCAGTACCTACAAACCATCTTACTATTCCCTTCAGGGGGATGCGACATTATACAAAGCACAGGAAAAGAATAAGAAGACAAAGAAATTAAAGATACAGTATAAGCAGCGGTGGGTTGCTACTCTATGCCCAAGAGCCCCATTCCAGTAGTGCCCTGCAGATTGTGCAATTTGCGTGTGATGGTGCTGTCTTTGCTAGTCAGTTGTGCGACGTCAACTTTTAAAAAATATTTTTTTTGTTTATTTTGCTTCCTGCACATGCCTGGAAGCAAAATCTCATGAGGGGACATGCACACATGTGCAATTTTGGTGATTATTTTGCATCCGTGCATGCGCAGAAGTAAAACCTTGCTGAAATTGCGCTTGCGCAAGCATCGTCTCACAAGATTTCGGTGCTTTTTGCTTCCTGCATATATGCAGAAGCAAAAATCATATGAAGGGACACAAATGTGCAAATGGTCACGATGCGTGCGCAGGTAGCCAGGTAGGTGCAACCTTCCCCTGGGTATCAGGAAAGGAAATAAATAATAATAATTAAAAATAATAATAATAATAATTTATTAGATTTGTATGCCGCCCCTCTCCGAAGACTCAGGGCAGCTCATAACAATAATAATAACAGTATACAATGTAACAAATCTAATATTAAAATTATCTAAAACCCATCATTTAAAAATCATACAACACAAGCATACCCTACATAAACTATATAATTTATGAAAGGCAAGGAGGGTGGGGGCAGTTCTGATCTCTGGGGGGAGTTGGTTCCAGAGGGCCGGGGCTGCCACAGAGAAGGCTCTTTCCCTGTGGCCCACCAGATGACATTGTTTAGTCAACGGGACCCAGAGAAGGCCAATTCTGTGGGACCTTATCGGGCGCTGGGATGTGTGCGGCAGAAAACGATCCCGGAGATATTCTGGTCCGGTGCCATGTAGGGCTTTATAGGTCATTACCAACACTTTGAATTGTGACCGGAAACTGATTGGCAGCTAGTGCAAGTCACGGAGTGTTGAAGAAACGTGGGCGAACCTAGGTAACCCTACAAAAAGTAGTCACTAAAGCAAAAACTAGTTCATGCAAACCCCATTTAGCATATTTTCACCCTTGCAAACTCTCCTTGCTTTCACCCAGCCCGTACTTCACTTCATAGGTTTCCTTTTTCTTCCTACATTTTTTCACCACACTCTTTTAATGGTTCTCTTCCAGTCAGTGGAGGCAGGCTGTTGGTAGCGTTGGCAGGAGTTGGCAGAAGGAAGGCATCACCGGGGGTTGAGGCACTGGCATTGATAGTGGGCAGGCAGTGGTGGGTGGTGGGTGGCAGCAGTGTCTCTTCACAACAGCCACATGAACCCTTGGGAAAATTAATTGACCACTCTTGCTCTTGAAAGTAGGATGGGCAAACTCAGCATCCTTCAGGCAGCATCCACTTGATGCTGCAAGCTTGGTTTTCTCCACTGCTCTATCTACAGGTCATCCATGGAGACCCTCCAGATCCTCATAAGGAGGTGCTTTCCAGATAATGTGCTGGCAATTTCACCGCTTCTCCTTGTCCAGCCAAACTTCACAGATCCAGGCTCAATGCATAGCCACCAAAATCTATCTCACCACCATACCCACAATTTGAAGGCAGTCCGCTATTGCCCCACCCAGAAGTTCTCCTTACCAAAGCTTTCTTTTTGTTTACAGTCCTGCAAAGGTCATACATGCTCATAAAGGATTAATAATAAAGTTATTGTTTTTATGGTCTTCATAACTGTGAACAGTTGCTATATATGGCAGTTGCTAAATGAGGATTACCTTATATTCTTGTTCAAACTCATGCAAGCTGCTTCAAAAGATGTTCCTAGGGACCTCCACATTTGTTTTCACTTGTTATGCCCAAGGGACGTCTTTTTCAAAAGATTTGCACAATCCTGCCACAAGCATTTATGTGGTCATCTAGAGCAGGGTTTCCCAACCTTGGCAACTTGAAGATATTTGGACTTCAACTCCCAGAATTCCCCAGAATGCTGACTGGGGAATTCTGGGAGTTAAAGTCCAAATATCTTCAAGTTGCCAAGGTTGGGAAACACTGATCTGGAGGGATAAAAGCAATTGTTTGTCTAGTTTTCTCAGGGAAGGCAGTGCCCCTAATTCTTCAGTCAACTGCTTGAAGTTGGTCCTAACATCAGTTCCACAGCCTCTTCTAAGAACAGAAAACATAGGATCTGGCTCTAACATGGAGAATTATGATGAACAACATGAGATCACAGAGTCCCTTTGACTGCAGCTGTGCAAGGAACAATTAGAGCAGTAACAGTAACACCCGCTTATTTGTGCTTCTCTGTTTTCCATCTCATTTTTTATTACCTACTCCTTTGTTGACAGAAAGGTTAAGGTTCCTTTTCAAACTTAATTAGGGAGAGTTCCATAGAAAATAATGAGTGTTAAAGTAAGGGCTACTTCTTGGCAAAAGCAGCGTGTATGCCAGCTGCCCCTGCATTAGTAATACAAAGTGACAACAATTAATAATCATTAATATTAAAATAATGCAAATTAGCTTCATTTGATACTGTAAGGCAATGATGAACAAACACTTTTCTCTGGTGTGCCTGCGCAGTGAAACCTTTAGAGCATCTTAAAACTAATGTATGAATGTGAAACTGGGTGCTGAGAATTTGGAATGAAAGTTAGTACAGTGGGCTGCATCTTAAAAGTGTCCTAGAATCTTTGTGAAGCACATTTGAATTGAACATTTTATAGTATGACTAGCCATGCCAAAGATTTGACTTGAGAGCAATGAAGCAATGTGGTGGGAAATAGTCTCAGATTGGTCTAACACCTGGCAACTTCAAATATCAACCAACAAATGCTCTACCCTCCACATCGGCAAAAAGAATCCTAACCTCATATATAAACTGAATAAACAAATTCTCACAGCCAACCCACACTCAGTAAAAGAACTTGGACTACTAATATCAAATGACCTAAGTGCTAAATCCCACTGCAACAATATCGCCAAAAAGGCTTCTAGAGTTGTTAACCTGATTCTACGTAGCTTCTGCTCCGGCAATCTCACACTACTCACAAGAGCCTACAAAACTTTTGCCAGACCCATCCTAGAATACAGCTCATCTGTCTGGAACCCATACCACATCTCGGACATCAGTACCCTAGAAAACGTCCAAAAATATTTCCCCAGAAGAGCTCTTCACTCCTCCACTAGAAACAGAATACCCTACGAAAATAGACTAACAATCCTGGGTCTAGAAAGCTTAGAACTATGACGCCTAAAACATGATTTAAGTATTGCCCACAAGATCATATGCTGCAACGTCCAACCTGTCAATGACTACTTCAGCTTCAACCGCAACAACACAAGAGCATGCAAGATTCAAACTTAATATTAACTGCTACAAACTTGACTGTAAAAAATATGACTTTAACATTCGAGTTGTCGAAGCGTGGAACTCATTACCAGACTCAATAGTGTCAACCCCTAACCCCCAACATTTCTCCCTTAGACTATCCACAATTGACTTCTCCAGGTTCCTAAGAGGTCAGTAAGGGGCGTACATAAGGGCACCAGTGTGCCTTTCGTCCCTTGTCCAATTGTCGTTCCTTTATCTCATGTACCATATATATTTTCTTCCTTCCATATATCTTCTCCTCTATTTTATATTTTTCTTTATATATATTATCTCATGTCTATTCTCTTCTATATGTATTGTGTATTGGACAAAAAAATAAATAAAAAAAATTGAAGATTGCTCAAGAAGGCAAGACCCAAAAGGACCTGGGAAGCATGAGGCTTTCCTAGTTTTTCCCTTTATCCTATCTTTTCCCAACTAAATTCTGTTGTGGTTCAGCCTGAGGCTGCTCAGGGACCGGCTGTGTCTCTGCTGGCTCCATGCCCGGAGGAGGATGACAGCGAATAGGAGGGGGCTGAACAGTCGGACGGGGGAGAGGAAAATCAGGAATGGATGAAGGAGAACAGCATGAGAGGCCCGGGGGGGGGGGCTCTCCCCAGCCAGTAGTTTGGAGTCATTAGGTGATGAAGCTCAAGCCGTCATTGACATGCGACAGAGACGGTCAGATCAAAGAAAGGAGCAATTAAAGAAGTATTATCAGCACTGAATTAGGAACAGATGGGTTTGGGTGTGGTCCTCCTTAGCAGGGTTTAAAAGGCAGGCAAGCCCTTGAAGCCATGTGGAGTGTTATCAGTGTGGAGTTGCGTTATCCTGTCTTGTTTCTCGGCGTCTCTGTTCCTGGCTTGTGGCCCAGCAGCTTTGGAAGACCCGTGGGAGGTGTAGGTCTGCTATCTACAGCCTAGGCTTGGCAGCAAGAATTCTGTATTGCTGCATGGACTTTTGCCTTCGTGGATATATCTGAAGATACAGCATTTTCCTGTTTGTAAGGACATTTTCTGTTACCTGTGTTTTTCTTGAATTTTATAAAACTGCCTTTGCCTTTTACCAGTGTGTCTGGCTTCTCTTTTTGGGTTGGTATTGGCTTCTGGAGTGACCCAGACAGAACAAATTCCAAATTTTCTAGAAGTCAAATATAAGTATGCAGATAAATGCTGGAGATACAGCATCTCCCATAGCATTCCCTCCAGCTCTTGAAAGTGTCTATTGGGCATTTTCAGTATCTGGGGCAAGAAGGAAACTTCTGTGTTCCTCTCCATCTTACTTTATAATTTATAAATGAGGAAACAGCAGTATTATTTCTGCATAGCAAGAAGATAAAAATACAAAACGGATATCAGTCTTCTTATTCTGTAGACAGAGTGCCATCAGAAGTTTTGGATGAGAAATGTCACAGATCTTGCTAATTGGCCGTGCTTTTGGGGGCTGGTAGGAATCACGTCCCAAAATATCTGAACGGTACCAGATTATCTAACTATCATTTTTCTCCGTGAATATTTTTTCCAAATAGTAAATGTGGCATATATTGTAATGCATTCAAGACGGCATTGTCATTTTTTCTTACTTTTAATGTACATGTTTCTAACCTTTGCTTTAAAAATAATTGGGAATCTAATAGATACTGTCACCTTCTTATAAAAATCATAGGACATTTTTTGTCAATTCTCTCTTTTTTATTGTTCAGTCATAATTGGAAGACATCCACTACCAATGTTTACAAAGGAGAATTTTGAAGAGATTTTTGTGTAGGAGAGTGAGTGTGGCTTTGTATTATCTCTCTCTTAAGTGATGATTTGCTTGAGGGGATTGGAGGCACACCTGAGAAAACTGCAAAAATGTCAAGGGATTAGATAAAATCATGATGGATTTTCTTTATAGAGATATTTCTTACTCTTGGGATCTCACTTTTAACAACCACACACCGGAAAAAAGCCCTCTGTTGTTTGAAAAGGCTTTTTCACCAAGCATCACTCCTTTTTCAGGAGCAATTTTAGTCTGTGGTTGCTGAGCATTCTACCTTGTTTGCTATTCTATCGATAAATTACACAGATTTTCTTTCTCTCATTCCCTTTGCATAAACGGTGCAGCTGGGATACTTCTCCACTTGCTCCATTATGCATGCGCTCCAGAAGTGCTGCCTATGGCACATGTGTTGCACAGATGTCTGGGCTCTCAAGACACAAGGGGGCATGTACCTCAGCAACTCTAAGAACACAGGGAATAAGGAAGCCATCTTTCTTCCTTTCATTCCTAGGGAACAGCAGAAAACAGAGCAGTATCAAATTAAACAAAATGTAACATGCAGAGGAAAGAATGCTGGGATCTTGCGGTTCAGACACTGACTGTCAAGTAGATAATGCTGGCAATGTTTCTGTCACAGAAAGGCATTTCTGTAAATAATATTAATTGTATCACCTCTTCAAAACCATGTCAGCAAAGCACTCTGCTGGTGGGGAGAGGAAACAGGGGGGAGAAAAGGTCCTAAAATAAATTTATCATCTTCTTCCCCCCCCCCTTTACTACAGAATATGTAACAGTTGGCAGTGTAATACACTTTTTATTTTCATGAGTTATAGATGTGCATGGCCATCCCTGAAAAACCTGAAATAAAAACCGTATCACATTGCCAAGCCTATATATTATATTTATACCATACCAGAGGAGGCGTCTGCAAAGCAACTATGGACATAAACTTTTATTTTATCTATACTTCCTCATGTTATTAGTATAGTGTGAAAAATAATAGGATTTACTGAAGGCTATTTCTCTTGGTAGTATTATTGATATGGTGTAATGCAATTGGAGATCAATAATAAATAATATATTGATCTTTCCATTGAATTGAACATTTGCGATTATTCCAAAGGGGACGTTGCTTGTCAAATAAATTCAGAAAACAATTGAGTGAGTCCCATAAACAACCATTTTCGTGTACTGTTATGTACATAATAGGTTGTGTATAATTTATAGGGACAAATAAAAGAAATTGTTACCCCTCATTTTTCACTGTGTGCAAATGTATGCTATCTAAAATTAATAAAAGATTCCATTTTTTAACAAATGTGCATATTTAGGCAGGGCATTCCCACAAGAGGAAAGCATTACTGAATGTAGCAAGATTTAAAAGGTAAAGATGGTGTTGAGTTGAACTTGACTCCTGCCGGGTACATGAATAAAGCCATGAAATTTTCTTGGCATCAGTATGGAAGTGGTTTGCCCATTTCCTTTTCCAGGATGTTTTTCAGCCTCTCAGGCTTAGAGATCTACTGGCCCTAAACATTTTCCATCCAAGTACTAACTTTCAAGCCCAAACTCTACTTGAGCAGACAGGTGCTGCCACCCACCTCCAGATAAATATGCACTGGAGTGTAGCATGATAAAATAAGCCATGGTTGTGGTTAACAATCTTCTGCTTTCAGAATGCTTGTTCAGACTGCATCAGCCTTTTTTCTTTGTGATTAGGATTGCTCTGCTTTTTTTTGTTATATCTCAGCTTTTTTAAATTATTATTTTCTTTCTTTCTTTGTATCCTGCCTTCAATATTTTTTACACATAACTCAAGGTGACACATTCTTTGTGGCCTAATCCCAAACCCAGTTCCAACTGTCCTTCCAACCATATTTCTATTAGGAATGTTAACTTGCAAATCATACACATTCCCTATTATTCCTACTGCTAAATTGTAAACAAATATGGTTCTATGAAGATTTGGACCACAGTGGTGAGGGGGAGGGAAAGCTAAATTTCTCACCACATTTGTTTGCTCAGATTTGCTAATCACAAACGCTGGAGAGCATTAAACACTTAGTAGTCTAGATACCATCAAGATGAATTTGAAAATTCCACATATTAAGTCTTGATTTATTGCTACCTCTGGAAAAAGTAAGAGAACACAACTGTATTTTTTTGAGTATAAGACCCACCAGAGTATAAGACGCATCTTTGTTTTGGGGGAGGAAAATAAGGGGAAAAAATCTAACTACCAGAGGTATTCATCTTGCTAGTATCCTTAGTCTGTTCAACTTCAGCTTTTATTCCCTGGTTAGGGCTAAAAAAGCCTTTTTTCAGAGGGAGTAGGAATGAAAAACTTAGGGCAGGAGAAACTGCTTCTGAGGGAGTAGGAATAAAAAAAGGAAGTAAGGAAAGAAGTAAGGAAGGAAGAAAGGAAGGACGGAAGGAAGGAAGGACAGAAGGAAGGAAGGAAGGACAGAAGGAAGGAAGGAAGGACAGAAGGAAGGAAGGACGGATGGAAGGAAGGAAGGAAGGAAGGAAGGAACCATTACAATTATCTATAGGATGAAAGTTTATACTTATCATATAATAGGCATAGAAGTATGTTAGAACCCACCTCTGCTTGAATCTAAGGATTGGTAAAATCTATTCCAAATTTTATAGTATTCTGTCTCTTCTTTATTTTTCAGTTCAGCATCATTCTGCGCAATCAAGTATTTTCTTTATTATTTCCCTTTCTTAAAGTGTTTTTTTACTCTTCCACTGTTGGGCAATAAACTATTCTTGCTGCTGTTATGATATGCAGTATTAAATATTTTAACCCTTTACTTAGATCTTCTTTTATAATTTATAATAGAAATATTTCTGGTTTGAGTTGCAATCTGTCCAATCATTTCTTCCAACTACATTCATATATTTTGCCAGTACAGTGATACCTCTACTTACGAACTTAATTCATTCCATGACCAGGTCCTTGAGTAGAAAAGTTTGTAAGAAGAAACAATTTTTCCCATAGGAATCAATGTAAAAGCAAATAATGCGTGCAATTAGGGAAACCAAAGGGAGGGTGGAGGCCCAGGAGATTCCTAGAGAGGTCCCATGGAGGAGATTAGAACTGCCCCCACCCTCCCTGTCTTTGGTAAACTACTCAAGACTCATTTATACTGCCAGGCATGGGGAAGTTGAGATAGCTCTTCCCCCTAGGCCATTACAAGTTATGCATGGTATGTTTGTGTGTATGTTTGGCTTTATAATAGGGGGTTTTAGTTGTTTTTTTATTATTGGATTGTACATGTTGTGTTTATTATTGTTGTTAGCCGTCCCGAGTCTGCGGAGAGGGGCAGCATACAAATCCAATAAATTATTATTATTATTATTATTATTATTATTATTATTATTATTATTATCCCCCCCGCCTTTTCCGGTTGCAGTTTCGGAGGCTCAGGTTTGTAAGTGGAAAATGGTTCTTAAGAGACAAAAAAAATCTTGAACACCTGGTTCTTATCTAGAAAAGTTGGTAAGTAGAGGCATTCTTAGGTAGAGGTACCACTGTATTCTTTTGCTCTTCTACATATCCACCACATATGGTAGTATGTGCTTAGTGTTTGGTCACAGTTCCAGCATTTTGGTGATAAGTTGATATCTTTGAATATCTTTTCATTTCCTACAGCAATTCATTAGTCAGAATCTCAACATTAAAAAAAAAATCAACTTCCTAAATATGACTATGATAACCAATTTTGTCCAAAACAAAATGATTGCAATCATAATCTGTTGAATAGAACATTTATTTAATCATTCTAACTCAGATTCTATTAATAACGTCAAATTCAGCTGGGTGGTGTTTGTGGTCAGCTTTTATTATAACTGCAGAAGAATACACTTTTTTCTTTGATTGTGATATTAAAACATTATTTCATCTGATAGAGAAAGAACAAATGGTCATTTTTTATTATTATTCTTGTCCTTACACTGGTGCCAAAATTAGTTTTTAAAAATTATCTTAAAGTTGCTTTCAACTCAGTCTGGGTGTGCCTTTATAGCTAGAATATAACCCCATACTCTGGGCTCTTTATTACATCACACTAATCTAATTTAAATGCATTTTTACTGTACTTGGTTTAATGAATGTGGAATGTGTCACTATGAAATTGCACCATTAATTTGATAAATAGGACTTGAAGGTATAATTTTTTCCAGCATTGCAGACTAATGAAGCTAAAATACATATATAATAAGAAGTGTAAATAATAAATTATTCTGAGGAGCAAAAAAATTAATTAGATCTTACCACAAATTGCATCTCAATGTCAGTGGATTTGGGGGATTTTTAAAAAAGATACTGACTTTCAAACTAGTTGAAATACAAATGCAATCTGTGAAAAAGTTTTGTGCATGATTATTACTATAATGACACATCTTCAGGAATGTGCTTAAAAAGCTACCCCTTAAATTAAATCCTAGATCATTTACTTAGGAATTACATCTGGTTAAAATCCTCATTGATTTCATTGGAATTTATTCCTAAATAAATGTGTTTAGAATTTAACTTGAATCCAAGTTCATAAAACTGTGCAGAAGCAATCAAATTATATCCAGATGAGTTTTCTTTGCACATTACTATCTATCTCTTGCCCAGTGTCCCATAGATCAACCTATGCACACCAAACTGTTATATGTCATACGGAGTAGAGTAACTGAAGAAAATGCCCTCGGGGGGGGGGGAGGTTAATTTATCTTGACAAATTAAGAGATTATGAAATGAAGATGAAGATATTGTTAAACATGCCATCCTGTTGTCCTCTACAATTGCTGGATACAATTGGGAACAAGGGCTTGGAGAAGGCAAGTATAGAGCCTTGATTAGAGGTATTCAAACTTGGCAACTTTAAGACTTGTGAATTTAAACTCCCATAATTCTCCAGCCAACATAGCTGGGAGTTAAAATCCACAAGTGTTAAAGTTGTTGGGTTTGGGGACTCCTGGCCTTGACACATGAGTCTTATTTATTTATTTATTTATTCGATTTATTTTTTAGGACACCCTTCTCCTCACCAACTCGAGGTGGCTTACAAGGGTAAAAAGACAGGTAAAAATAGAATGCAATTAAAATGTTAGAGAAATTAGGTAAAACCCAATATAAAAACAATCAATCAATTATTTATTTATTTATTTATTTATTCAAATTTTTATGCCGCCCTTCTCTTTACACTCAGGGCGGCTTACAACATGTTAGCAATAGCACTTTTGAACAGAGCCAGCTTATTGCCCCCACAATCCGGGTCCTCGTTTTACCCACCTCAGAAGGATGGAAGGTTGAGTCAACCTTGAGCCGGTGATGAGATTTGAACCGCTGACCTACAGATCTATAGTCAGCTTCAGTGGCCTGCAGTACAGCACTTTACCTGCTGCACCACCCTGGCTCATCAATCATCCCTCATTCATACTAATGGCTGGAGCAGAACTATCGCTTTCGGTACCCAGGCCTGTCGGCATAAATGTGTTTTTAATGAAGGCGAGGACAATGGGAATGGTACAAATTTATTTGTTTTATTTATTTATTTATTACATTTGTATTCTGCCCATCTCCGAAGACTCGGGGCGGCTCGCAACAACAGAAACAATACAAATCCAAAATTAAAACAATGTAAAACCCATTAATATAAAAACAATCATACATCTCATACAAACCATACATAAAGCAGAAACAGCCCAGGGAAATCAATCAAAAACATGAATCTCTGGGGGGAGTTCGTTCTGAGGACTGGCGCTGCAACAGAGAATGTTCTCCCATATGGACCCACCAGTTGACATCATTTGGTCAATAGGACCCCGAGAAGTCTGACTCTGTGTGACCTAACCGGTCACTGGGACATGTGAGGTAGAAGACGGTCCTGTAAATAATCTGGCCCAATGCCATGTAGGGCTTTATAGGTAATAACCGATGCCTTGAATTACATTCAGAAACCAATCGGCAGCTAGTGCAGCTCACAGAGTGCTGGACTGATGTCGGGATACCTAGGTTCACCCATCACGGCTCTTGCAGCTACTTGCAGGATTAGTTGAAGTCTCCAAACGTTCTTCAAGGGTAGTCCGAAGTAGAGCACATTGCAGTAATCGAGCCTAGAGTAATGACAGCATGAGTGACTGTGGGAACAAACTCACTGTTCAAATAAGCCCACAACTTGCACACCTGGAGAACCTGTGTGAAAGTTCCTCTAGCCAAAACCGACAGGTGTTGCTCTAGCTGTGGATCTAGGAGGACTCCCAAGTTGCGGACCCTCTCTTAGGAGGTCAAAATTTTCCCCCATAGAGTGATGGATGGACAGGTGGGATTGTCCTTGGGAGGCAGGAGACAGCCACTCATTCTTGTCAGGGTTGAGCATAAGTCTGTTGATGCTCATCCAGACCGTCACAGCCTGCAGGCACCAGCACATCACTTCAACTGCTGAGTCTGTTGTAGCAAAACCACAGTATAAATGGAGTCTGAAACCAGATACATTTTCATAAGATATCATAGTGTATAGTTTTGTTTTTGCCTCAAGATCTATGTTTTGACCATAGCATATGATTTCACTTGGTTAATCAATCAGTTTGGTTGGCTGTAATTCTTGAGCACATGGAGAAATGGTTCCAAAGAAATGCAATGTAAATCACAAAAGGAAGTTGGAAAGGATGGAAGCAGTTAGTGTAGTATGGTGCAACAGTATCCACAGAAAGTACAGCATTAGCTAGGAAAAAAATCCCTCCTCAATTGATCCCTGCAAATGATCAAGCCAATCTGGGGATCAAATAAAGTTTATTCTCTCTGTATTTTTTGAAAGCAAACCTTCATACTCCCAATCTATTTGACAACAGTATCCACAGAAAGTACAGCATTAGCTAGGAAAAAAATCCCTCCTCAATTGATCCCTGCAAATGATCAAGCCAATCTGGGGATCAAATAAAGTTTATTCTCTCTGTATTTTTTGAAAGCAAACCTTCATACTCCCAATCTATTTGACAAACAGTTAAGAACACTGGAGTGAATTAATTACATGGTATAATGCTTAGAATAATTCTTTTTTTCAGAAACCTGGTCCAATAATTATAATTGTATCTGCCTCATAGTTTCTTTCCAGTGTATAATTTCATGTTATGTGTTTTAGGATTTTGCAAGTGATGTTTTATTATGAAATACTCAGGGTTGGTTATTGTTTTTTTTTACAATATTATAAATTAGTTCTTAAAAAATGCAGTCTCACATTGGTGGCCCTACCAGATCTACTCTCTTAATTTTAATTTAAGGTGGTGGACTTCCTTCAGGAAATATTCTCCATCAATGTACAGGGTGCGTTCCAAAAGTAATGCAATTTTTTAAAAAGTAATTTATTGAACAGATTTGCACAAACACTTAAAATTCTTCAAATACTGTCCTTGGATCTCTACACATTTTTATCAGCAACTCTGCCATAATGGTACGCGCCCTGGAAGGCGTCTTCGGGGACCTCTCGCAAGATTTTCATCACAGCTGATTGGATCTCTTCTATGGACGAAAAACATGACTTGCCACAAGGTTCTATGAGTCCGCGAGTTCCTGGCCAAACACTAGGTGCGAATGCTGCCCCACGCCCCCATAGTCCTGACGTCGCCCCAGCAGACTTCTTTTTGTTCCCAGCCCTGAAAGGAAGCAGTTTTTCATCCATAGAAGAGATCCAATCAGCTGTGACAAAGACCTTGGAAGAGGTCCCCAAAGACGACTTCCAGGGTGTGTACTGGTCATGGCATAGTCGTTGGAAAAAATGTGTAGATCTCAAGGACAGTACTTTGAAGAATTTTAAGTGTTTGTACAAATCTGTTCAATAAATTACTTTAAAAAAATAATTGCATTACTTTTGGAACGCACCCTGCATTTTCAGAAGTGGGGATGAAAGGTGATTATGGAGTATAGATATTTCCTTGATTGGTCTTCTGCTCATTCAAATTCATTAAGTACTTCTCTTGTTATATTATAATTTGCTGTTGAATTTGGTAAATGACGATATAACAATACAATTTTGCATTTTAAATGCAGTGCTAAGAATGGAAAAAAGTACTTATAGATAGCTTCCCAGGAAGAGGAAAATAAAGCCTTCTGTATAAATTCTTTGCAGAAGCAAGCACATCCCTAAATTAGATTTATGCTAGTGCCTTACACACTGCAACTTTTGCTAGTGCGTGAAATGGGGAAGTAAAGTTAGTAAATGCAAGCTAATACATTTTGTCATTTAACTGCAGAAGTCTCAGCAGTGAAAGCTGGTAATTAAAGCAAATGGAGAAAAAAATGTGAGACAAGTATTTGCACTTGTATAATTCAGCATATTGTGTCTAAAATCAATTACATTGGTCTACCTGGTTTCCCTTCGTGCCCTACAAACATTTCTTTGTTCCTGGAGCAATTCAGAAATGACAACCCACCCAGAATAAAAAATACTCACAAACTGAACTCAACATGCAGTTTTACCTACCATTCATCTGTCTGCAGCGGGGCATTTATGAATAGTCAGCCAGCTAAACTATTCTTTGACCATTCAGTTATTAGTGGAAGGACCCTGGGAATAAAAATGTCATCTTTTTTTAAAAAAAATACTTTTATTTTCTTTTTCAAAACCACAATTTAAGATTTTGATTTTCTGTTGCTTGACTTGCAGCCAAAACCTCTGACGTGGCATCGGTTTGGTTGCCAGGTAATGCATTAAGGCTTACCAAGAGGTAAACATAATAATCTTCCTTCAATCCTTTCAATGAACCCACCTCCTGCTTCTTCAGGTGGAGAAAGCCTTTGACAAGGAACAGTCGTAGATCTGTTTGGTGCCTTTTTCTTCTTTGCAGGAAACCGCGAAGGGAGAGATGAGTGGCAGCTTTCCTGTTTTTTAAAAAAAGGGGGGGCAAGTTAGGTAAACATAAAAGGGGGCTGTAAGAGTTCCTTTCCTAATAGCAAAGTTTTTTCAGCAATAAATCACAATTCAGTCAATGCCATTAGTTTTGAGGCATTATATCCCTCATTAAAGTGCATAAACAATTATATTTACTGAAGGTAATGTACTGTGTAGTGTATTATAACGATGCTCATTAACATATGTAATCATCATTTGAATGGGCTTTACTACAATGTAAACTGATAATGGCATGATTACCCACTGGGTTATTAACTTTTCAGTCCTATGATAATAAAAGGTGAAGCAAGAAATGGAAAGCACACACTCACTGGCCTCGGTGTGTGATTTATGGGCCTCTCCACTGAGCTATGAACACAGGTACCCATCATTCGGGGACTGGTTTTTTATTGCACGTTGAACTTGACAGAATAATAAAGGTAATGGAGTAGCTTTGGGTGAACATTGGGAGAAAAAGAGACCTATTTGTAAGGAAGGCACCACAGCAAACTAATAGTCCCAGAAGAAAACTTCTCTGTCTGCCTTTCTCTGGCTGTAGTTAGATCTGTATATAATTGCTGTCAGTCCTGAATTAGGAATATCCCCGATTCTCCTCTTTCTTCCCAAGAAATCAGGCACCAAATGAAGAAAATAACAGAACTGGTCCAGCATTTACCCCTTTGTCAGTAGGACGTGTCCAATCTTATATATTGTGAAAAGCCACTGCAATATGATCTGGAGAGCTGACAAGGGCATAATATGATTTGTTAGTGACCTGAGTTTTGAGGGCAAACAAATTTGATTCCAGTCATTTTAAGATTTGATTCAAAGAAATATGTGTCCATGGGTTTAACCGAAGCATCAAATTGTCTGTGGCTGTTTTTCCTGAAAATAGCAAGTCGAATAGACTATGTTATGTTTTGGCAGCATATCTTCAAAACTCTTTTTGAAAGTTTTTTTCCTGTAATTATTTTCAGCTGAAAGAGACAGAAGAATTACCAATAATGCCTCTTCAGAGATAATGTAGCCATGGGGCACCTGATCTTTATGTATGGGCGTCCTCCTCGGGCATCCTCCTCGATCCACAGCTCACATTAGAGAAACATCTTTCAGCTGTGGCGAGGGGGGCGTTTGCCCAGGTTCGCCTGGTGCACCAGTTGCGGCCCTATCTGGACCGGGACTCACTGCTCACAGTCACTCATGCCCTCATCACCTCGAGGTTCGACTACTATAATGCTCTCTACATGGGGCTCCCTTTGAAAAGTGTTCGGAAACTTCAGATCGTGCAGAATGCAGCTGGGAGAGCAATCATGGGCTTCCCAAGATATGCCCATGTTACACCAACACTCCGCAGTCTGCATTGGTTGCCGATCAATTTCCGGGCACAATTCAAATTGTTGGTTATGACCTATAAAGCCCTTCATGGCATCGGACCAGAATACCTCCGGGACCGCCTTCTGCCACACGAATCCCAGCGACCGGTTAAGTCCCACAGAGTTGGCCTTCTCTGGGTCCCGTCGACTAAACAATGTCGTTTGGCGGGACCCAGGAGAAGAGCCTTCTCTGTGGCAGCCCCGACCCTCTGGAACCAGCTCCCTCCGGAGATTAGAACTGCCCCCACCCTCCTTGCCTTTCGTAAAGTTCTTAAGACCCATCTCTGCCGTCAGGCATGGGGGAATTGAGACATCTCCCCCGGGCCTATACAGTTTATGCATGGAATGTTTGTGTGTTTGTTTGCTTTTAATAATGGGGTTTTTAGTGTTTTTTAAATTATTAGATTTGTTCTTAAATTGTTCTTGTTATTGTTGTGAGCCGCCCCGAGTCTACGGAGAGGGGCGGCATACAAATCTAATAAATAAATAAATGTGGATCCCAGAAGAGTTGAGATAGACCAGGGGTCTCCAACCTTGGCAACTTTAAGACTTGTGGACTTCAACTCTCAGAATCCTCAGCCACTGGCAAGTTTGGTCTTCCTGGGAAGGATCCCTTAACACTGAACTCTCTTTTAAGGTAAGATGATGATAGGATCACAAGATAGTGTGTTATGATTTTTTTTTAATTTCCTTGCTTCATTTGCTTGCATGCCATCTATTCTCACAGACTTTGGTCAGCTAACTACATAAACATATTAAAATATGTCAGATACATATAAATAAAAAGAAATTAAAAAAAATAAACACCAGAAAAATCATAAGTGAAATCTACTTATCTTCCCTACTGTTCAGAAGTACATGCTTTGTGTGCATGCACTGTTGTGTGCAGAGAGTTTTTTTAAAAAGAAAATGGCAACATCTGGGCAGATGGGCAGAACCACTGGTGGTGGCCGCTACTGGTATGCCCAAACCGGACTGAACTGACAGCATATCTACGGGACCACCTCTTGACATATACCTCCCAGAGATCAAATATAGTACACAGAGTTGGCCTCCTCCAGGTCCCGTCAGCTAAACAATACAGGTTGGTGGGACCACGGGGGAGGGCCTCCTCTGTTGCTGCCCCGACTCTATGGAATCAACTCTCCCCCCCACCCCAATATCCATACTGCTCCCACCCTTCTGGCTTTTTGTATGGCTATGCCAGCAAGCCTAGGGACCCTAAATTAAATGCTAGCTTGACCACATGTATGATCTATATGAATGGAATAAATAAATAAATAAACAAACAAACAAATAATTTCACCCCTGCATCAAATACAAATGTCATAAACCCTGCATTCCAACTTTCAATCCTATACAAAACAACATAGTGAAATCTTCAAAAATATTTCCTAAAGATCAGGATGTATATGAGGTTGTTCAAAAGTTTTACTGAGAGGAAGTTCCAAGTGTAGGGGCAGCTATTGAAAATGAAATTGGCCCCTTTCTGGGGAAGCATTTCCTTCACTAGTTTTGGTGAGATCCAGCCTGGACAGAAAAAATAACCAAAGTTTGGCCTTTCCTGTACAGGAGTCAGACAAATGATCACAGACAACCTCTGCTATCTTTGATTATTGGAATTGTGAACATCAGAAAGGTTGGCATTGCCTGGTCCTCTTTGTTAGCTGCCGTCATCACTGATATAATTCAATTGGTTTAGGTTAAGACCAGTTTAGCAAAAAATAGAGTTACAATGCACAAAGATAATAGGCACAAAGAAAGTTGATGATATAGAAAAAGTGGCATTTGAATATGCATTTCCTCCTAGTCATAAAAACGGAAAAGGTCAAGCTAGGAAAAATTAGCTTAATACTTATTTATTTGTTACTGAGACCCTTAAACCTTCCCTGGTTTCAAAGAAAGTAATATTATGTGATCTAAAAAAACAAATTCAGAGACATTGAGTTTTGCTTCCAGTTGTATTTATAGGATCACTATCGAAGAATAACACCCCATTAATACAAGAGAAAGCAAAGTTAAGGTCCATTAACTTTAAAGAATGTAAAAGCTAAGAAGGTGAACGAAGCTCAAAGTAATATTAAGTTACTAGCACAGAAGAGACTGATAGGCACAGAGTTTAATAAGTAATAAAACTAATTAGCTGGTTACTCATGTCAAATTCAGAAAACACATCACAGTATTCAGCAGTATTCTCAATAAAATGAAAGTAAACCTGCAGTGATATATATTGCCACTAAAATTTTCAGAACCACAGAAAAGGCACTGAATTTGTGCCACTTGCTTGCCATTTACTGCTTTGACACTGGCTCTAGTTCTGATGGGTGATTTTACTGATTTTATGTCAGATTTAAACTGACGCAATACACATACTCAAACCATTTTACACAGTGCTGAGCTCAATAGGACAGAGTGCCAGTTATAGATAGCCAAGGAATGTCCTATTATTACATCACATAGGGCATATTCTGAACTACATAAATATATTTTTTAAATATTTTGTTTCATTCTACATATTTATTTTCAAAATGAGTGCATATGTCAGTTGCAGGTGTAAGTGAGAAGTTCTACCATACAAGTAGAAATCTGTGTGATGTTTGTTTTTAAGTGGCACCTTACAACACAACCAAATTGGTCCTAAAGCCTGATATGGCTTAGGACCAGAGTACCTATGGGACTGTCTCTTGCCTCATGTATCCCAGCGGCCAGTCAGGACTCACAGAGTTGGCCTTCTCCAGGTCCCATCAGCCAAGTAATCGCAGATGGCAGGCCCTAGGGGAAGAGCCTTCTCTGTGGCAGCTCCAGCCCTTTGGAATCAATTCCTCCCAGAGATTCACACTACTTCCACCTCCTGGCCTTTCAGAAAACGTTGAAGACACATCTTTGTCAGCAGGCTTGGGGCTGTTAAATTCAAACATTTGCTCCATTACACATTATGATAGAGACCAGGATGAATGTGATGGAATGAGTTTAAGGACATGGCTTTTTAGGTTTTGCTAAATTAGATTTTAACATGTTTAATGGATTTGTTTCAAATTGGCTTAGTTTTAATCTTCGATTTCTACTGTTTTATCTTGTGTATTTATCATCATCATTATTATTATTATTATTATTATTATTATTATTATTATTATTATTTAGATTTGTATGCCGTCCCTCTCCGGAGACTCTTTATGTTGTAAGCTGCCCTGAGTCTCTGTAGAAGGGCAGCCTAGAAATCAAAATAAATAAATAAATAAATAAATGAATGAATGAATGAATGAATGAATGAATGAATGAATGAATGAATAAATAAATAAATTGTAAAGTGTGACCAAACTGGGCAGTTGAAAGCTACCACGTAATTATTAATTTAAAATTAATTTAAAATTCATACATGTCATTGTGACTTGATAATTCCTATTCTACTGCTCTCCTGAAAAAGCAGTTACCAAATAGGGTGAATGAAGTGGTCCAGTGTGGACTTCTGAAAATAGATACTAAATATACTGCTCAAAAAAATAAAGGGGACACACAAAAAACACATCCTAGATCTGAATGAATGAAATATTCTCACTTTGTTCTGTACCAAGTTGAATGTGCTGACAACAAAATGAAATTGATTGTCAATCAGTGTTGCTTCTTAAGTGGACAATTTGATTTCACAGAAGTTTGATTTAGTTGGGTTATATTCTATTGTTTAAGTGTTCCCTTTATTTTTTAAGCAGTGTATATTTAATATTTAAACCAGTTCGATTTAATGTGAAGGTATGCGGCTAGAAACCAGGAGACTTGGAATTCTAGTCCACTTTAAACATGAATCATGAAAGTCACACCCAGTTACACTCTCTCAGCCTTATCCACTTAACAGGTTTGTTGTTCTTTTGTGAGGACATAGGAGAAAGGAGTATTTTTTAATTTTTTTTATTAGAAAGTGTATATTGCAGCCTATTCACACACGGCAACTCAAGACGGACTACTTGAGGTATGTTTGCCACCTTGACTTATTTATAAAAATAACATACAGTTATTCAGGTTTTGAATAAGATACAAAAATAGCACAGAATCATAGCCATAGTCTGGGAAAAGACACAGCTGCTTTAAACAGTTGCAGACTGGTATAATATGTGTTCTCATACTCCAAAATACCTTTTTCTGAATTATTAAGTGCCGAATAGCTAATTATTTCCTCCCCACACAACCCCCTCTCAACTTTAAGGCTCTTATAGGAAAGAAAAAATATTTTTTCAAAATCTGTTAGCCCAATATTACAATATCAAAAATTTTCAGTCAGCCTCCGAAAAGCTGATCCATCTTGTGCTTCAAACTCTCTAAAGAATTTCGAAATGCTTTGACTACAGTTATGGCTGTTCATTGAGTTATGGTCTAACAGAGATCTGGAATCAATTAAGAAATTTTTTCTATAGAAGAATATAGGATGCAATACCTTGACCAAAAATGCAGAGCATGTAAGCAATTGGATAAAACGTAAGTATCCGGTTTTTTGCACTGAGGTCAATTATGCTTTATCATCTTGCTACATAATCTGCATGCAGATATTCAGGTTTTGCATAGGACAGAAGTAGTTTCTGCTTAAATGGGGTATAACAATTCCCTCCAGCATTCCTTCCAATAGAATAAGAAGAGAATAGGGGCATATGCAGATCTGGTACAATTCTTAAAATCCTTACTGCAGAGCTTTTTCATGATTTGTGCTAAAATTACCACTGTCGTTAAGGAATATATTAATTCTAAGACTACAGACACCTCATTTGTGAGATTGAAAAACATAACAATTGTTGTGGTTAGCTCTGGCCCAGCTCCTGCCCCAAGGACTGTGGATGAGGGGGAGACATCCACATGCTGCAGGCCTGTTTTGCTCCCGGTGGAATCTGCTGATGAAGGCTCCTCTGACCAAGAAGACATGAGTGACAGGGAGGAGGAGAGTGGGGCAGACAGCTCAGAAGGAGATCAATTATCTAGCTCCTCCTTGGATTCAGAACAGAGTTAATGATACAGCCACGCATGCGGAGAACGACGCATAGGCAGCAACAACTGAGAGATTATTATCAAAGAAAATGAGGCCACCTGTGGTTGCGTAGCAGCCTGTGGGTTTGGCCATTGTGGAGGATTATCTGATCATTGTGTTTCGTGACTGCTTTACTGACTTTGACCTTTTGTGTGCTGATTTTTCCCCACTTTGAAAGTAAACCAGAGCAAAGTGTGTTTCACTTCGTGAAAGTAGAAGGACTATGAATTGCCTCACAGCTGCAAGCTAAGTATCACAGAATTGATAAGGGACTTGTACAAATTACCAGTTTGTTTGGAAATGAGTGCTCCTTGCTATACCAAAAGAGGGCTTAGTTTAAGTGACTTTTCATTATAAAGAACATTGTTTTGAATTTTCAAACGTGTGTGTGTCTGAAATTTGTACCTGTGAATTTTTGGGAGAAGTCTACCAGAGAGCCCGACAGAACAACAATAGGTTTTCCCAGCTGACACGCTTTTAAGATAGACTAGGTAGTCTGAGAAAGGAAAAAGGGAAATAAAAATTTAAAAAGAACACTGGAACCAACAATGCCAAACATCTTTGGTAACATTGACACAAAAACTATTGGTTTTCAGTCATAAGGAGTTTGAGGATGTATTTCCCTTCATTTGTAAGCTTGATTTCATTTTAAGAATAAGAATGTTAATTAGGAACAGGAAATCTTTGTGTAGCAGAGAAACTTCATTCTTCCTTCTCTACTTTTTCTGTTCTTTTTATTTTCTTCCTCTTCATAGGAATATTGGGCTAAACTCTGGTATAGAAATGGCATAACAAGGGTTTTCCCCCCTACAAAAGCTAACAAATGCTATTTGCTAGATGCTATTTTTCTCACTACTAAACTTTTAAACTCATTAACAATGGAAAATTCTTATTCAGTCATTTTCTTTTATGTACACTGAGACCATATGCACCAAGACAAATTCCTTGTGTGTCCAGTCACACTTGGCCAATAAAGAATTCTATTCTATTCAAATTTTAAAATACATGATTTTTAACATGTATGAACAAAAGACAACGAAGGAAAAACATCTACTTTACACAGGCTCTTCTGCAAGCCCTAAATTTTTATTTTATGTATTTATTAGATTTATATAGCCTTTTCCCCTAGGAGAAAAAGTTAGTGTACACATTACTTCTGAAAGCTTATTCTCACAACTACAATATCATCACTGGTATCATTGCCCAGTCAGCGAAGCGGTGGAAGTGATGTGCCGGTGCCTGGAAGCTGTTGGGGTCTGGATGGGTGTCAACAGACTCAAGCTCAACCCTGATAAGACGGAGTGGCTGTGGGTTTTGCCTCCCAAGCACAATTCTATCTGTCCATCCATCACCCTGGGGAGGCAGTTATTGACCCTCTCAGAGAGGGTCCGCGACTTGGGCATCCTCCTCGATCCACAGCTCACATTAGAGAAACATCTTTCAGCTGTGGCGAGAGGGGCGTTTGCCCAGGTTCGCCTGGTGCACCAGTTGCGGCCCTATCTAGATTGGGAGTCACTGCTCACAGTCACTCATGCCCTCATCATCACGAGGTTTGACTACTGTAATGCTCTCTACATGGGGCTACCTTTGAAAAGTGTTCAGAAACTTCAGATCGTGCCGAATGCAGCTGCGAGAACAGTCATGGGTTTTCCCAAATATGTCCATGTTACATCAACACTCCGCAGTCTGCATTGGTTGCCGATCAGTTTCCGGTCACAATTCAAAGTGTTGGTTATGACCTATAAAGCCCTTCATGGCATCGGACCAGAATACCTCCAGGACCGCCTTCTGCCGCACGAATCCCAGCAACCGGTTAGGTCCCAAAGAGTTGGCCTTCTCCGGGTCCCGTCAACTAAACAATGTCATTTGGCGGGACCCATGGGAAGAGCCTTCTCTGTGGCGGCCCCGACCCTTTGGGACCAACTTCCCCCCAGAGATTAGAATTGCCCCCACCCTCCTTGCCTTTCGTAAGCTTCTTAAAACCCACCTCTGCCGTCAGGCATGGGGGAACTGAGATATACTTTTCCCCTAGGCCTTACAATTTACGCATGGTATGTTTGTATGTATGTTTGGTTTTATAATAAGGGATTTCTTAGTTGTTTAGTGTTGGATTGTTAAATGCTGTTTTTAGCCGCCCCGAGTCTGCGGAGAGGGTGGCATACAAATCCAATAAATAAATAAATCACAAATATCCTGTACTGAGAGGTAATGACTGACTCAACTTCATTCATTGGGCTTTCATTTCTGGAGATGGACTTTTAAGTCTGTCCAATTCTTATCCATCACATTAAACATATCAGGTCTCTTTTGATATAACTTTAATTGAGGTGAAACTGTACAAACCTTGCTTAAAATTTCATTCCACCTAATATTATGTGGAAACTTGTAGCCAAAACAAATTGAAAAACAAATTTTAAAGTGCTTAAATTTGTTTATTTATTATTTGGATTTCTATGCGGCCTTTCTCCAGGCGCTTACAGCATGAAAAATACAAAATTACAATATAAAATCCTACACTAAAAGCTACATTTAAGAATCCAAATAATTAAAATCTACTCTAAAAACCCCCAAAATATTTAAACCATTCAATCAACATTCATCCCATCAATCATCATATTCGGCCGGAGCAGATATCAATGCTCAATGGCCCCAGACCTGCCGACAAAGGTGTGTTTTTAAAGCCTAAATGATGCCAAGTGGTTGAATACTTAACTGTGATTTTGTTTCAGCATCATATCCCTATCTGATCATTCAACAGCTGATGTCAAAATTCACAATTCACAAAATAAGAACATGTCCTCACGAGATATCAGAAGAAGAAGTAATGTCTTCCTCAACGGAGTTCTTGTATTGTACTTTATAGACATAAATTGCCACTTGAACCACAACCAGCCAGGCAGTGGAGCCACTACAAGATCTAACAACTCTGGGAGTCTGATGAAATAGCAAGAGACCTCCAAGTACAAAAAAACATATACAGTAATCAGGCCTGCGTCCAGGTAGTCCTTTCTAGGATATGAGGCAAGGCTTCTGGCAGCTGGTCAGAGTAAATGTTATTTCCAGTTGGCCAGCATTAGATCCCAGGCTAGAAATCACCACCTTAAAAGAGCTGTTACACAGCTGCTCCATTTCTTTTGATGATGTGTCCCTCATAAATTCCATCAAAAATAAAGCAACTAAAGTTCTGCTCTACATGTATCCAATGATGGACTTAATACTTTATCTAAGGACAGCATTTAGTTCTTTCTTTGTCCACTGGATCTATATGCCAGCATATATACATAGTTCTCTCTTCCTCAGTTTATTCATATAACACCAATCCTGTGTGATAGGTTGGAACAGGGGCATTCAACCTTGGCTTGAATACTTCAGCACCCAGAATTCACAGTTAGTAGAGCTGGCTGGGGAATTTGGGGAGTTGAAATCTGTAAGCCTTAAAGTAGCCAAAACTGAAAGCCCTAGTTAGAATAAGAAGTATACCAAAATTATCTGTAAAGCTTCATTTCCTCAGAGAGCAATTCAATCTTGGCCTTCCTGGGCCTATCTTTAATCATTAAATCATATTAGTTCTCAAACAAAAGATGCTTTTTTCAAAAAAAAAGAGACTGGATGATGGAATTAGAAACCAGTCATTGCCGGATGCTAAGATGTCAGATTGGCTTCATAGTGTTTATTGCTTTTATATTGTTTTCTAAGCAATAAGTTAACCAAGACTAACAGCATTTTTATTGATGAGTTCTTAAGAACATCCTGTTGATACAACCTAGATGAGATCACGTACCAGCCAGGTGATGTGAACTGGGTGAGATCATGTAGGTATGTGAGGCCTACTTGAGGTAGGCAGTTTGCTGTGCACAATCTCTAAATGACCTCTATATTTACAACTGGCTTTGAAAATGGAAGCTAGGTACCAAAGAAGAGAGAGTGCTTATTGTAAATTATGCGTAATGGTCCCACAGATTTAGTAAACTCTAGCTTGATTTGGCTCCTACCTTAGAGCAAGTGCTTTTAACTTAATTATTGGAGACCACATATTTCTCTTTATGAAAGAGAAACAAAAATATTTCTGCTTGATTGTATTCCCCTATGCCATCACCCTGTCCCCAATAAGTTTTTTGAACATTTAGTTCAGCTGCTTTTTCCAAAGTAAAAATGAATTCTTAAGCTGCCAGAGCAATATCCAGGAAAAAACATAAAGCATATGTTTGTAACTGACCCCCAAATATTTTAAGCTTTACAATATGAGTGGGGAAACAGAGAGACATACACAGGGTTTTCAACAATACATACCTCCAAGCAAAATTATATGAGGGGGTTTCACAGCTCTGGAAAGTTGGTCATTTATAGCCTCCGTAAACCTGTTACTAATTATGCTAAGCAGGGATGATCCTGATAAAGTTAATTATGAATATTAATAAATATGTTACTAAAAGAAATTTGGAAACACATTATGGAAATGCTTTCAAATTATAATATTTGAATGTTGCACCTAAATTGCCCAGACAGCTGTGAATAGAGGTAGCTTGCCCACTGGCATAGATTGAATGGATTTCTGCTAGCCATAGGAATGTTTTCATGTTGTTCGCTCTCTTTGCATATACAATAACCATAACTGAATTTCCAAATGACATATAATGCACAGAATGGATTTTTAAAAATAACAAGGCAACATCTTGATATTGCCGTGCCTCTTGACAGTTGTTCATCTTGTTTTTCAAAGTTTCAAGGCAAACTTAAGAGCTCTGCTTGAAAGGTACAGTGGGCTTGGTATAATTACCACAGCTGCCACAGATGGCTCATTTTAACAAGAGACCCTAGGTAAACCTACTTGTTTAGCCTGCAGCATAAACAGAAAAATTTTCCTCTTAAACAAGTGGATTTGGGTTCTGCCGAGATGAAGCTCAAATCTGCTTGCTAAGTTGAGTTGTTAAAAGGATTCGAAGGCTGTTGAAGAAAAATGGGTCAGTTCAAAGTTCCCATTCTAAAATGTGCATTTGGGTACCCAAGATTAGAAAGTGTTTAAGAAATTAGAGCTTATTTTGGTTGCAAACTAACCAGTTTCACTGATCTTGTTATGCAACTGGTATCTCTTCCTATCCTAAAACTAAGGAAGAGGGAATATCTTGCAGGTCATTTTGGTGCTAGTGTCTAAAATAAAAGGTCTGCAACCAATCACATCAACCTTTACTGTTATTTATTGAAGAGAAAGGAGGAACAATAACAATAACAAAAGAGAGGAAGATAAGGGGAAATTGTTGCCATAAAATGTATCATTTATATCACTAATATATTTTCTATGGCAAATATTCAACAATATTTTCATTACTTTCCCTCTGATAGTCTGTTAAAAGCACTGATTTCTCCTTGATATTCACTCAAAAATCTCTAACCAAGCTTTCAATTTTTATATAATTGATATTAGCAGAAATGTAACACAGGGTTGGATCTGGATGCAATCCATATAGTACAGCAGGCCAAATTAGTCACAGAAAAATTAAGTCACATGGTTTTCAAATGCTTATTTGACATTTGCTTTGCCTAATGATAAGGATAATTATCTAGGCTCTTTGATCCAGCAGAGTCTGATCAATATTTCTTGCGGATCCTTTAGCTAAGATTCTTGTTTTTAGCAGTGGGTTAGTCTATGGCTGTTCCAATTTTATGATATCAAGATCAGAACGATTTTGGCTTCAGAAGTGCATAAAGAGTTTTCCCAGACAAATATTTTGTCTTATCCTTGCCATCCTCATTCCAAAGTTTCATGAGAGTGTCTAGTTAGTTATACTATTTGTGTTTTCCCCATCACCTTTCCTGTTTTTTACTTTACGTTAAGAGTGAAATGAAAGAATAGTATTTCATGGCTGATACTGCTAACTCTCCGTTTGTGTTAAAAAAAACTGATTAAAAGGAAATGGTAAGGAAATAGTTTTAAAAGAACTATTTAATTACAATATAAATTTTTAATTGCTGTATTGTGTAATTTTCTTGTTTCCTTGTGAACTATCCAGAGTCATGTATAATAGTCTCTGTTTTAATAATTTCTATCTACTCTTTAGGTACACATTATAGCAATTGAAAATAAAACTTCTTACTTTATCCTGAACTACTCAGAAAGAAACCATATTATTAACAAGAAAATAAACAATAAAAACTAAAAAGAAAGAAAAAGGTAAAGAAAGAAAGAAAGCAAAACAATCATACAAAAATTTATTTAAGCAAAAAATTACAATACCACATTATCTACTTTTCTATAATAGTAAAAAGACCACTATAAATATGTTTTTAAAACACAAGTTGAACTAGACAGGACAGAATCTTATTATGTAGTCTTGTTTCTCTGCCAATAAAGAGTTAGTTCAAAGGCTAAAAGTTGGTATCTTGCGCCAACTTTTTGAGTCTGCTATACATAATTCTCTCCAAGAATACATCATCAGTTTTTCTGCAAAACATTCATGTCTTACCCTCTCTATCGCTACAATGTTCTTAATTTTATATTTTTTTAAAAAAATTAATTTATTCTGCCAGTAACATATTTTTTATATATTTTTAAATTTTGTATGTTTATTTGATACAGTGAAGAAAACATAAAATGAAAATACAAATAATCTTATTTAATCAAATTATCTAGCAACTTCAAATTGGATAGTGGGCTTTTATTATGTCTCGACTCTGCATAACTAATATATTTAAACCACACGAGGCAAAAATCTTCTGCATTATCATAATATTGAATCCATCCACCTTGCTGCTACTTATCCTCTTTTTCTCTTTCTTTAACTGTTTCTTTAATTCTCTAAATCTTTGCTACTTATAGTCTTCTCCAAAGAGCTAGGTCTTCATAATAATGTGCCCGAAAGTGTGATAATTTGAACCTGGGCATTTGTGCTTCCAAAGGCAATTCTGGATTGATTCTTTGATGACCCATTTGTTTCTTTTCTTGGATGATGTTTTAATGTAGCTGCTTACAACCTTTGTAGATTTTAAACAGAGTTTGATTTACTTATATGTGATGGTTCACTCATGTCCTGCACAAATAGTTATGGACTCAGAGGATGCAGAGACTGTGGAGGGGCGATGCAGGCATCCTGTATTTCTAGCACCTGAGAGTGACAGTGAAATTGATGAGGGGTCAGGGTCAGAACAACCAGGGCCTTCTGCACTTCCTGGAATGGGTAAGTAGGCATTTCCTGTGTTGAGTGACTCAGGAGAAGAGGAGTATCCTCTTCTGGATGCCAGAGTTCATAGGGCATCTAGGATACACGAATGGCTGGCTAAGAGGAAATTGACCCATGAGTAGTATTGCTGGCTATTGGTTCACGTCCTCCTACTATTTAAGGGTGAGGCATGTTCCGGCTTGTTGCAGAAAACGTTGTTCATCTCATCTTGACTCTTGAATTCAGTTTGTTTTTCAAAAGAGCACATTCTTAGCTTTGCTAATGAGCTTCGGTCTTCCAGTTACTTTCTGAGAACTACACCTTGGAACTCTTGCTTCAGCTGGTAATTATTACCATGTTTATCTTCGCTCTGAGATTTTGGCCAACTGATAAGACTTTGCTAGGTTTTCTTCTCTCTTTGAAAAGCCTCTTAAAAGACTCTTACAATACTGGGATTTTTGTAAATATTAAATCTTTTATTTGTTAGACAATTTGATTATTGGGGCTCGGCACTAAGACAGAACATTTATATATGCTTATTAGAAAATTAATAAACTCAATAATTTTTGCTTAGGCTGATAATCTTGATGAAGGGTCACGAAACTTGGCAACTCTAAGACTCGTAGAGTTCAATTCCTAGAATTGAACTCTATGCTGGCTATTCCTATGCTGGCTGGAGAATTCTGGCATTTAAAGTCCACAAGTCTTAAAGTTGCCAAGTTTGAAGACCTCTGAATTACTGCTTCTGAAATTGTATAGTTATTGGAAGCTTTGAAGGAATCAACGGACACTTCTAAGTTGGCAGAACTACTTTTATAAGAAATATAGTTTATAAAATTGATGTTAAATATTTATACAAACTAGTAGAGTTAGTGGAAGGTAGAAAAATTGTGAAATTAATTTATTTTCATTTTAGAGGGATCAGAGGAAGGGAAGAAAGAAGACAAGACTCAAAACTCAACTGAAGCCAAAAGAAGCGAGAACAAGGGACCAGAAAGCAAATAAAATAAACCAAAACAAAACAAAGAAGAAGGGGAAAAATGCAAAGAGAATACACTTAATATCAATTAATGTACAAGGACTAAATGGAACTGTTAAAAGGAAAAAAATACTTACAAAGCAAAAAAATTGATATAACATGTTTACAGAAAATAGAATATTTAATGAAGGTTAGATGAAATTGCCTTACTGTTAGAAGTACAGTTCAAAAGCCATGTAGTGGTCTGGACTTATCCACTATTTTGACTTTGGTTTGAAACTCGCATGATTGTTAATATGATTTTAGGCCTATCATTGCTCATTATGTACACATATGTTCCACTTGGCTATATTCCTAGCATTTAAAAGCTATCATCAAAAACTGCTGGTCTTTTTCTGCATGAAGGTTGACAAAAAGAATGATTGAACAAAATCTGAGGATCAACTGTACAACTATCTGTGGATAGCTGTTACGTGTGGTCTGTTAGCATTTGAACTTTTGAGCAATCTGTTAAAAATTTTGGAGCTGTGTTGTATTTTTATTTGTTACTCTAATGAAATAAATGTATTTAAAATAATATTACAGTTATCTGGCTTTTCATGATCATGTTTGTTTGTTTGTTTGTTTGTTTGTTTGTTTATTTATTCGATTTTTATGCCGCCCTTCTCCTTAGACTCAGGGTGGCTTACAACATGTTAGCAATAGCACTTTTTAACAGAGCTAGGCTATTGCCCCCACAATCCGGGTCCTCATTTTACCCACCTCGGAAGGATGGAAGGCTGAGTCAACCTTGAGCCGGTGATGAGATTTGAACCGCTGACCTTCAGATCTATAGTCAGCTTCAGCGGCCTGCAGTACAGAACTCTACCTGCTGCGCCACCCCGGCTCTGAACTGAATTGCTATGTCATTAGTAAGAAGATACAGAAGAAGCACCTATAGGATTTTATCCTCCTTGTATGCATGTGAACCTTTAAAACCACTAATGGACAGACCTAATAAAATTGCACTCAGTGGTGGGGTACAGGCCACTGCCAAAGTAGCCATATATAAGCCATGAGAAAGCCAACCAAAAAATTGTCTTTTGAAAAAACAAGTTCAAATGCTTAGCTTGACTTCCATTGGGAGGATGTTCCAAAGCATGAAAAGCCTTTAGGTTCAGTCTTTGAAACTGGTTGGAAATGTATTTATTTTACTTTGATTTATTTAACCACTCCAGGCATTTTACCTTTAAAAACAATGCAACAATATAAAAGTAAACCAATCTAAACAAATAATAACCACATCATGCCTTAAGTAACACTTAAGTAAAACTTAGCAATTTTCATGCCTGGAAACACATCCATATTTTAAGACTTCTGAAAATCTAGCAAGGGTTCTATGCTTTACAAATAGCATAGATGAATGCTAGTTGGAGGTCATTGAGGGCAAACCTATGGCACATGGAGCCATATCTGCTGGCACGCGAGCCATTGTCTAGTTCAGCTCCAACGTACATTTGTGTGCCGACCAGCTGATTTTTGACGCACACAGCGGCTCTGGAAAGGTGTTTTTGGCTTCCAGAGATCCTCTGATGGGGTGGGAGAAGGTGTTTTTACTCTCCTCCAGCTCCAGGGAAGCCTTTGGAGCCTGGGAGGGTGAAACACAACCCTACTGGGCCCACCACAAGTTGGGAAACAGGCCATTTCAAGCCTCCAGAGAGCCTCCAGGAGGCAAGTAAATCTGTTTTTGCCATCTCCAGACATTGAATTATGGGTGTGGGCACTTGTGCATGCCTGCTCTTTCAGCACCTGAGGGAAAAAAGGTTCGCCATCACTGAACTAGGTGATCCTGAAGATACCCAGGTGCTAAGCTGTAAAGAATTTTACACACCAAAACTAGCAACTTAAATTGTACCTGGAAGCCAATTACCAACCAGTGTAGGATTTGAACATTGGGACATATGTGCTCTTAATGCCAGGACCCAGAAAGGAGACATAGGCTACCAATTGTAGGGGTTCTTGGTGCTCTCTGAGATTGCTTGTTTTCTTGCAGATGTTTCATTACCCAAACTAGGTAACATCATCAGAGCTAATGCAGCACTGATAATGACCTACTTTGGTTAATGAAACACTTGCAAAACAACAAAAAGCCCAGAGAGCACCAAGGACCTCTCATGTCAACCCTATTCTCCTTTATTAGGACCACTTTTAGTTTTAAGGTAATCATTATGAACAATCCAATGTAAAGCATATTGCAATATAGTCTAATCCAGTGTTTTTCAACCAGGATTCTGTGGAACTCAAGGGTTCCGCTTGGGCCAGCCAGGGGTTCCGTGACTTAATAAGAAGACAAGGCAGTTCCCTCCTTCAATCCCACCTGCTTCTGCAGCAGTACAGCCTCTTCCTCCGTCTCATGTCCAGGAGATCAATGATGTTCAGCAGCCGCCGCTGCTGCCAAGCAGGGGGAGGAGTGGCAGCGGCATTGGCACTGAAAGCAGCAGCAGTGCCCCTCTAGCCCCTCGCTGCAGCAGCGGGGTCAAAGTGCAGGCTGCAGCAGCAGGAGGAGGAGGAAGAAGAGGAGGAGGCAGGAGCTGTTGCCTCTCCAGCACCTCCAACGTGGGGCTTCACAATCCAGGGCCGAGGTCCACCAGGTAGCTTAAGGTTCTCTCCCGCTCCTCCTTCCCATGCCCGTGTACATGCCACCATGCTCGGCCAAACAGCCAACTCGTTATCTCCCTTTTCCCTGCACAGGGCACTATAAGAGAGAACACCCTACTACTCCCCTCACACTCAGGGCCTGAGAGGGCAGGAAGAGCAGAAGGCACAGTGGAAGGCATCTGTTCCGGCTTTGCCTTCAATCCAACCCTCCCACCGGCCCATGCAGCTGCTAAAAAATGGGGAGGGAAAGCGGGTGGAATGGAACAAACGGCCTCCACTTATTGCCCCACTCAGGCCCAGCACTCCCAGCAAGAGTATGTGACACAGCCTCTCTCTCTCTCTCTCTCACCCTCTCTCTGCTACTCTGCAGCCACAGAGCCCCATGCGGTAGCAGCACTTGCTGATTCTGCTTACATCCTCTAAGACTGCATTACTATTACTATTAGCCTTCCCATCATTCCTCTCTCTGATCTCCCACTTATGATTATGATTGTAACTTGTTGGTTGTATCCTTATGATTTATATTGATTGTTTCTTGATTGCTCCAGAACCGCCTGCTACCGCACAAATCCCAGCGACCGATAAGGTCCCACAGAGTTGGCCTTCTCTGGGTCCCGTCGACTGAACAATGTTGTTTGGTGGGCCCCAGGGGAAGAGCCTTCTCTGTGGCGGCCCCGTTCCTCTGGAACCAACTCCCCCCGGAGATTAGAACTGCTCCCACCCTGTCTTTTGTAAACTACTCAAGACTCATTTATACCACCAGGCATGGGGGAGTTGAGATAGCTCTTCCCCCTAGGCCATTACAAGTTATGCATGGTATGTTTGTGTGTATGTTTAGTTTTATAATAGGGGGTTTTAGTTGTTTTTATTATTGGATTGTACATGTTGTGTTTATTATTGTTGTTAGCCACCCCGAGTCTGCAGAGAGGGGCGACATACAAACCCAATAAATTATTATTATTATTATTATTATTATTATTATTATTAATTATTATTATTTGACCTTTATGACCATCATTAAGTGTTGTATCTCATGATTCTTGACAAATATATCTTTTTAATGTACACTGAGTGCATATTTTATTATTTATCTATTTTATTAATCAAATTTGTATGCTGCCCCTCTCCATAGACTCAGGGCAGCATAAAAAGACAAATTTCTTGGGTGTCCAATCACACTTGACCAATAAAAGAATTCTATTTCAGCTTCAGGATGTACAGCTTAATGCAGTGTTTTCCAACCAGGGTTCCGCCAGAAATCTAACAACACCAAAAGGTTCCCCGGAAGAAAAAAGGTTGAAAAACACTGGTCTAATCAGATGGCAATTGGAACGTGAGTCAATGTAGGCATTAGGTAAGGCTGCAACTGATGTACCAGCTCTGGCCTCAGTGTCTACTTCCTATTTAAACCACGAGTCCCATCTTACTTGGGTTCAACTTTAGGCTTTTTTCTTCCATCCAGACCCTCACCGGTCCCAGGCCCCTGGAAAGAACACTGAGAAAACTTTGAGAGGGAGACTTAGTTTTTGGCAGCTGAAGATAATCTCATCTGTTTCCAACCCAATAACTGAGTTTCTTTGGCACGATAGGCAGTATAGAAGTCTAATAATAAATACATGAATAAATAAATAAAACAACCCGTGTAATATTTTGAGTGTCTATGCGACGTTTCGGTGAAATCACATTCACCATCATCAGGCTGAAGTTTCAAGCTTCGTGCTGTTGTAAATATGGAAATATGTTGTAAATATTTCCATATTTACAACAGCACGAAGCTTGAAACTTCAGCCTGATGATGGTGAATGTGATTTCACCGAAACGTCGCATAGACACTCAAAATATTACACGGGGCAAAACCCGAACTCAGAACAATCTATATATACTCATTGTGCTGTTCTTTTTTGTAGCAAGAAACATTGTGACAAGTGCAGGTAAGAGCAAGAAAAAAGCCAAAGAACCTGAGGTATAAAAAAGAAAAAACAGAAATAAATACAGCTACATTTAGTTGACACCAACCATTCACTATACCTCTCTATACATTTGCATGTTTGAAAGGCATCCTTCCTCTCACTTTGTTCATGCATTGCTTCATGCATTGCCTTTTGTTCTTTAAACCCTTCAGCAAATTGCTTTTCAAGATGTCAGCAGTTCCCTCTAAACACTTTTTCCTGCCTTTTACTTCATCTTAACCCATTCACTCGTATATTTGTAATTCGCTCTTCTATATACTACTTCCATTCATATCATTCACTTTTGCATTTGAGTCATGTGCTGCGTAGGCTGCTACTTAAATCAGTTAAAAAACATTCAACTACATTAATTCCATTCCCATTCATTTTATACCTCTCTCTACCTGTTTATCATTGTATTGCCCACAAGATCATATGCTGCAACGTCCTGCCTGTTGGCGACTACTTCAGCTTCAACCACAACAACACAAGAACACACAACAGATTTAAACTTAATATTAATCGCTACAAACTTGACTATAAAAAATACGACTTCAGTAACCGAGTTGTCGAAGCATGAAACTCATTACCGGACTCCATAGTGTCATCCCCAAACCCCCAACACTTTACCCTTAGATTATCTACGGTTGACCTATCCAGATTCCTAAGAGGTCAGTAAGGGGTGAGTACAAGTGCACTAGAGTGCCTTCCGTCCCCTGTCCTATTGCTCTCCTATATCTCCTATACCTTTCTTCTATTCCTATATTTCTTCTTCTATTCTTTCATTGATATGTTCTATTACTTTATCTTCTTTTCTATTATTTCTTAGATATATTTTACTATGAGTATCTCCTCTATAACCTTCATCGTGTATTTTATTATGTATATATAGATATATACCCACTAAAACCCTCATTGTGTATTGGACAAAATAAATAAATAAATAAAATAAATAAATCATACCTACCTCTGAAATACCTATATCCATTGTATCAAACGTACTTCTAGATTTGTCCTGATATAGCCTACTATCACCTTCATGACATATGGAATTTTCTATTTCAACAAATATTCCTTCTTCACAATAGTCCATGTACTATTATTACTTTCCTAACAACTTTAACAATTCTCCATTTATTTATCTATCTTTAATGAATGTTCTACTGAGATTCACAAATAAATCTGCTAGTATTTTCCTGTTTACCAGCATGTATAACTATCATTTTCTCCATTAATACTATACCACACATGCTGTTTTCACAGACAAATTACACAATATTTTCAACTACTCCATAGACAAACTATATTTGTATTTTAATCTTCCTTCATCATCGTTCAACATTCATTAATTTATGCTCTTTACCATTTAGTCCTCCTAGATTTTTTTCACCATGTTCCATATTCCAGGGTTGTTACATGAAACACTGCTGGCTATCATAGCTTTGGTCAAATAACTTTCTCACCTGACACTTGTTAGAAAAATAGAGAAGATAAGATAGAAAAGATATAAATTAGATTATCATCCTCATCACTGCCAGATCAACCTGCATTATACAGTTAGTCCTTGATTTGTAACAGTTCATTTAGTGACCGTTCAAAGTTGCAACAGCACTATAAAAATGACTTATAACCGCTTTTCATAGTTAAAACCTTTCCAGCATTCCCATGATTTTGTGATCCAAATTCAGATGCTTGCCAACTGGTTCATGTTTAGGAGCATTGTAGCGTTCTAGGGTCATGTGGATAATCATTTGTCTGAAGTAGTGTAGGGTCTCCTGCATAAGCAGAGGATGGACTAGAAGACCTCCAAGGTCCTTCCAACTCTGTTCTTCCCTTCTTTTCCCTTCCCTTCCCTTCCATTTTATTAAAAAATGTAACAAAGCAATACATACTATTTAAGAATATTTTACAGCTTTCCGTATCGGCTTACATAGTTTGCATTTATATCTCTCTATTACAAGGGTGAAATCCAGAAGTTCTGACAGGTTCTGGAAAACCAGTAGCAGAAATTTTGAGTAGTTTGGAGAACTGGTAGTGGAAATTTTGAGTAGTTCGGCGAACTGGCAAATACCACCTCTGATTGGTCCCAGAGTATAGTAGGAATAGAGATTTTGCAATATCCTTCTCCTGCCACACCCACCAAGCCATACTACATCGAGCAAGCCAGACCACATTTACCAAGCCACGCCCACAGAACCAGTAGTAAAACAAATGGATTTTACCACTGCTCAATTAGTATAATAACATTCTATTTAATATATCTTTTAACAATCTTATGGATATTAATTTTTCATATCTACATTTTATTTACATTTGTATTTACATCTTTAGACTTAATGCTGTTTAATTACTCCAGTTAACATTCCTTCTATTATCATATCATTTTCTATTTTTGAGCCAATTATACACCTTATTCCATATTTCATAAGAATACAAATCGTCTCTCTCTTTCAACTCCATGGTCATTTTAGAATAATCCGAATCATCTCTCTTTATTTATTTATTTATTTATTTATTTATTTATTTATTTATTCTTTGTCCAATATACAATACATATGAGAGAGAATATACATTAGGAATATATATATAAAGATAGGAAGTAAAAAGAAGGGAAGTGGATAGGAAGAGAATATGTATAGAGGAGAGAATATGTATAGAGGAGAGAATATATAAGATAAAAGAGGTAAGAAAAGAGAATTGGACAGGGGACGATAGGCACATCAGTGCACTTATATATGCCCCTTACTGGCCTCTGAGGAATCGGGAGAGGTCAATCGTGGAGAGTTTAATGGAGAAGTGTAGGGGATTGGGGGTTGACACTATAGAGTCCGGTAATGAGTTCCACGCTTCGACAACTCGATTGTTAAAGTCGTATTTTTTGCAGTCAAGTTTGGAGCGATTGATATTAAGTTTGAATCTGTTGTGTGCTCTTGTGTTGTTGCTGTTGAAGCTGAAGTAGTCGTTGACCGGAAGGACGTTGCAGCGTATGATCTTGTGGGCAATACTTAGATCGTGTTTTAGACGCCGTAGTTCTAGGCTTTCAAGGCCCAGGATGGTTAGTCTATTTTCGTAGGGTATTCTGTTTCGAGTGGAGGAGTGGAGGGCTCTTCTGGTGAAGTATCTTTGGACGTTTTCGAGAGTGTTGATGTCTGAGATGCGGTGTGGGTTCCAGGCAGATGAGCTGTATTCGAGAATGGGTCTGGCATAGGTTTTGTAGGCTCTTGTGAGTAGTGTGAGATTGCCGGAGCAAAAGCTGCGTAGGATCAGGTTAACAACTCTGGAGGCTTTTTTGGCGATATTGTTGTAGTGGGCTTTAGCACTTAGGTCATTTGAAATGAGTATTCCGAGGTCTTTTACTGAGTGTTGGTTGGTAGTGAGGATTTGTTTATTCAGTTCATATATGTGGTTTGGATTCTTTTTGCCGATGTGGAGGGTAGAGCATTTGTTGGTTGATATTTGAAGTTGCCAGGTGTTGGACCAATCTGAAATGAAGTCAAGGTCTTTTTGAAGAGTGAGTGTGTTGTCGGTGGTGTTGAAGAGTTTCACATCGTCGGCAAAAAGTACACAGTTGCTTACGATATTATCGCAGAGGTCATTGATGTATAGGATGAAAAGAGTAGGACCTAGTACGCTGCCTTGGGGAACGCCGCTTTTGACAGGGACAGGGGAGGAAATGGCGCTTCCGATTTTGACAACTTGTTGTCTGTTTGACAAGAATGCGGTAATCCAGTTGTGGAGGAGTCCTGAGATGCCATAGGATTTGAGTTTTAGGAGAAGTTTGTCGTGAACCACTGAGTCAAAGGCTTTGCAGAAGTCGATATAAATTGCATCTATGAATTTTCCTTGATCAAGGTGGGTAGTCCAGATGTTTTTGCAGTGGAGTAGTTGTAGGTTGCAGGATAGTTTCTTACGGAATCCAAATTGTTTTTTTGATAGTAGGTTGTTAGATTCTAAGTAGAGAGTGATTGAACGATTTATAATTGATTCCATGATTTTACAAGGTACACAGCATAGTGATATGGGTCTGTAGTTGTCAACTAGTGATGGGTCTCCTTTTTTGAAGATGGGGATGACTACTGCTTTTGACCACAGTTTGGGGAGAGTGCTGGTCATGAAGGAATTTTGGAAGATAATGCTTAGAGGTTCAGCTATGGCAGATGAGAGTTTTCTTAGGAAGTATGCACAAAGACCATCTGGACCGACAGATAGGGAAGGTTTGAGATCACGGATTGCTTTTTCAACGTAGTCTGTGGTGAAGATGATTTGGCTTAGGTTATTTAATGAGTTAGGAGTGCGATTTGCGAAGAGGGGGGATGAGTTATTACTGTTAACAAAAACGGAGCCAAAGAAGGAGTTGAAAAGATTTGCTTTGGATGGGTCGTCGTGGTACTCTTTGTTGTGTGGTCCAATGAGAGGTGGAATAGGTCTGGAGTCGTTAAGTTTGTTGTTGACGAAGTTGTAGAAGGCACGGTTAGATTTGGAGCGTAGGAGGTTTTCCTCTTGTTTACTGCGGTAGTTCAGACATTCTACTTTTATTTGTTGGCATATTCTTCTGTAGCGGTTTTTAAAGTTGTTTACAGGACCTTTTTTGTTTCTACGCCAGAGGGATCTTTTTTTGGTTTGTAGTTTCTTTAATGAGATGGGAATGTTGTTTTTCTGTTTTCTTCTAGGAGGAGTAATTGGAACATACAGATCTATAAGTCTATTGATTTGGAGTAAGAACGTGTTGTAGAGGTCATCGATGGAGATGCAGTTGGAGAAGAGGGATTGCCAATTAATAAATGAGAGACTGACGTCTATGAGTTCGTAGTTAGCTTTCCTGAAATTGTACTTAGGTGACACGTTGTTCTGTTGAATGTTATGATGGCGTAGGTTGAGGTTGAAGTTGATCATACTATGGTCGCTGTTGGAGAAGGGTTCTATGATATGCAGTCCATAAATAGCACTTTTACTATTGCAGAAGATGAGGTCGAGGCAGCTGTTGAGTCTGGTGTTGTTTAATACTAATTGTTCCAGTCCCAGGCTGGTGACGGTGTTGTAGATGGCGGTATGTATAGGTTCGGTGGAGCATTCATTTAGTGTCCAGTTGATGTGTGGTAGGTTGAGGTCACCTAGGAAGATGATGGGGTAGGGGCAGGAGGATGCCCATGTTAGTAGGGAAGTTAATTTTGATGCATGGGAAGTGTCATAGTTTGGAGCTCTGTAGCACAGTAAAAAGCGGAGAGTGGTGTTAAGGGAAAGATCGCAGATTAGGGTTTCAGGAAGGAATAAATCTTGTGCGACTTGAATGTTTTTTAGATTGAGTGAGCTTTTGTAGAATATGACTACACCACCTCCTCTGCGGGATTCGCGGTCGGACCGGAAAACCAGGTAGTTATTTTGTGTAATGATGGAGTCAGGAAAGGAACAGTTGAGCCATGTTTCGCAAACAAAGATTATGTCAAATAAGTTGGTGTTGAGCAGAAGGAGGAATTCTGATAACTTGTTGATTAAACTTCTTGCATTGATTAGTTTGCATTTGAGGTTGTGTTTGAGTTCAGGAAGGGGATTGGATTGCGTTGAGTTGTGGCAGGATTGAGGCAAGGTAGTAAGGGGCGCATTTTCCTATTCATTGCTGGAGGTGCTGGGGAGGTCCGATTGTTGATGTGGGATGGTGGGTGGAGAACTCTATTTCAGCACATTCAAGAATTTGTCTAATTACTACTATGTCTGTAGGTGTTATTTTCTTTCCAATGTTGTGCAAATGTAATCCTATCTGCAGTAAGAAGATGTAGTATAATATATTGAAGTTTCTTATTTATTTTTGGATCTAATATTCAAATAAATCTTTTGCTCTATAATTTTTTTCAGCCACCTTCAAATTTTACATCATACTCCCTTGTGGAGGACACATCTACCACATATGATAGTATGTTCCAGATTTATAATTATATCTCCAACATTAGGGGGATAAGTTTGCAAAAATTTTGGCCAATCTCTTTGGGGGTAAATGCCACCTATGAAATATTTTGTTTGCTACCACTGTCATTAATTTGTAATTCCTTTCCCAAAGTTTGTCCCATTGTTCTTTTTATGCTCAAAGTTGCTGGCCCAACTAATCATCATTTCTTTTACAGTCTCTTTCTCCATTTTATATCTTAGTAAAAAAATATATATAATTTTGTAATCATTTTTCTCTGTGTTCCTAGTAAAATTTTATTTAGTCCAAATTGCTTCACATAAATGCCATATTGTTCTCAATCTTTTAAAATCTTGTTTGAATTTGTAAGTACAACCATATTTGTTCCCTCTTCTTTCAAATCTTCAATTGATTTTAAATCTTTTTCATCTAACATCTCAGAATAATTTAGCATTTTACTAATATTGTTGCTCTTTAGATATATAATTGCCTCCATAGTTGAAAGCCAGTTTGGATTTTTTGTATAATGTTTTTTAATCTTTATCTAGACACTAAAGAGAGCATCCCTTACTATATGTATTTTATAGTAAGAATGCAACTTATTTTTTTTCCATCCAAAGAAACCTGTGCTAGCCTAATTGGAGTTTGTGACCCTCTAAGGCTAATATTCTTTTATTTTGGAGTCGAATTCAATCTTTAATCTATGTCAAAGCAGCTGCCTGATAGTAAAGCTCTCAATCGGGGAGCCCAAAGCTCCCTTCTGCTATCTTGTAAGAGTTTTAAATTTAATGCATGTTTTTTTCCCTGCCCATACAAATTTGGATGTTGTTTTAGTTATTTAATTTTAAAAAATTCTTCTCTAATTTTTTTGAGATTGTTTGAAAATGGTATAACAATTTGGGTAATCAAAATTCCGGCAATTAATGATATCTGTAATTTATTCCAATTTTCTAGACCTTTTGGTATTTGTCTAATCAAATTATTATAATTGTCTTATTGTACTACTTTTTGCCAATAGCCATATTCCCAAATATTTCATTTTCTTAGCTATTGAAATCCCCAACCCTGATTCCATTTTCATTTTTCACCCTATTTATTGCCAAAAGACTTGGTAGCCAGTGGTATAATAAGAAGTAAAAATAAAAAAATATTCTCTTAATTCAACATACCGTAAGTCAATTGACCCAGAAAGGTTGCCCACTTCCGAAATTTATATTATAGAATCCTGACGAAGCTGATAAATGGCACAGAAAGAGAAATGCTGAAGGACAAAGCATATACTTAATTAAACCAACCGTTTGACTCCAGCAGGGGCACCAGCAGGTGCTCCATGGTCTCAAGGCAAGTTGGCCTCTGCTATCACCTCCCGGGTTGCCTCCTCTGAAGTGCAGCTCTGATAGGCAGCAGTGGGCAACCCGACTGTGGAAGGAGAAGTGCCAGCAAAGCCATAGCAGCCTCCCCTCTCATCTTGGAGCCCAAAGGCATTGAAAGTAAATTGAGATGGTACATCTGCTGCTGTCTCACCAGCGCTTTCTTTCAGGCTGTAAAAATGTATCTTTGAAAAATAAATAAAAGGGAGGCCAAAGTCTCAGGGAGGTCTCTGAGGCATGGGGGCCTCCGCGTATCCCCCTGCTCAGAAAAGAAGCTTGTTGACATGCTGAGAAGAAAAGAAGGCACAGAAGTCACTGGAGAGGAAAGGTTCATGTACTGAATCCATGTGCCTACCAGCCCAGTTTTAACATCAGTGGTTGCTCCCCCCCCCCCTTCAGCACCCCCCAATATCAGCTGGGCTTCCTGTATGGATATCTACAGAAGATAGCTTTGAGCACACAGCAAGATGTGTGCTCAAAGAGCGATGACTCAGTCTGCCGCATTGAATGTCAGAAACACTCTGGCATGTAGGCTGACATTCATATACACTCCTCCCTCCCCAACAGACACGCACACTTTGAAAAGAAATCTGTACTTTTCTATAATCCCTATGGCTTCTAGAAGTGTCTATGAATTAGACCAGTGTTTCCCAACCTTGGCAACTTGAAGATATTTGGACTTCAACTCCCAGAATTCCCCAGCCAGCGAATGCCAAGGTTGGGAAACACTGAATTAGACAATCAGGCTAAACCTTGAAACTTTACTTATGGCCTATGGCCCTGATGGTGAACCTATAGTAAGCATGCCACAAGTGGCATATGGAGCCATATCAGTGGGCACGCAGGTTCAGGTCTGGCACGCATGAGTGTGCTGGCCAGCTGATTTTCAGGCTTTGGGGGCCCACTGGGAGTCTGGAAACAGCCTGTTTTCAGCCTCCATAGGGGGTGGGGAAAGGCCCTTTTTTTTTGGTCTCCCCATGCTTCAGAGCCTTTCTAGGAACAGCCTTTCCACCCTCCTCCCCGGAGGCACTCCGGAGGCCAGAAGTGGCCCGTTTCCCAGGTTCTTCAAGGGGAAGGCCGTTTCCAGGCTCCTAGAAAGGCTCTGAAACCTGGGGAGAGCAAAAAAAAAATGGAACTTCTGGTTCAACTGAAAGTTAGCAAATGGAACATTTCCAGGCTCCGGAGGATTTCTGTGAGGGGGGTGGAGAAGACCAGAAAGGTTCTGAAGCTTGGGGAGAGCAAAAAATGGGTGTACCATCACATGTGGGGCAGGTCACACACGCATGCAGGGGGTGCATGGAATTATGGATGTGGGTATGCACGCACATGACCCCCACCCACCCCCTTTTGGCATGCCAACCAAAAAAGATTTGCCATCACTAGTCTAGCACATAAATATGACATAACTTCAGCGGTGGGCTACAGCCAGCTCAAACTCAACCTGGACAAGACGGAGTAGCTGTGGATTTTGCCTCCCAAGGACAATTCCATCTGTCCGTCCATTACCCTGGGGGGGGGGAATTATTGATCCCCTCAGAGAGGGTTCGCAACTTGGGCGTCCTCCTAGATCCACAGCTAACATTGGAACACTATCTTTCGGCTGTGGCGAGGAGGGCATTTGCCCAGGTTCGCCTGGTGCACCAGTTGCGGCCATATTTGGACAGAGAGTCATTGCTCACAGTCACTCATGCCCTCATTACCTCGAGGTTCAATTACTGCAATGCTTTCTACATGGGGCTACCTTTGAAAAGTGTTTGGAAACTTCAGATTGTGCAGAATGCGGCCGCGAGAGCTATTGTGGGGCTTCCTAGATTCACCCATGTTTCTACAACATTCCGTGGCCTGCACTGGCTGCCGATTGGTTTCCGGTCACAATTCAAAGTGTTGGTAATGACCTTTAAAGCCCTACATGGCACTGGACCAGAGTACCTCTGGAACCACCTGCTACCGCACGAATCCCAGCGACCGATAAGGTCCCACAGAGTTGGCCTTCTCCGGGTCCCGTCGACTAAATAATGTAATCTGGCGGGCCCCAGGGGAAAAGCCTTCTTTGTGGCGGCCCCGGCCCTCTGAAATCAACTCCCCCCGGAGATTAGAACTGCCCCCACCCTCCTTGTCTTTCGTAAGCTACTCAAGACCCACCTATACCGCCAGGCATGGGGGAACTGAGACACCTCCCCGAGGCTTTTATATTTCATGTTTGGTATGTGTGTGTTGTTTGGTTTTAAATGATAGGGTTTTATATGTCTTTTTCTCTTTTAATATTAGATTTGTTCCACTGTAACATTGTTTTATTATTGTTGTGAGCCACCCCGAGTCTTCGGAAAGGGGCGGCATACAAATCTAATTTATTATTATTATTATTATTATTATTATTATTATTATTATTATTCACTACAGACCATTTGACACGGCCTGTTTGCCATGGCCAATTCGCTGATGCCCCAGCCCATTCACTGCCAATATGACCCATTCACTGCCACTGCAGCCTGTTTGCCTCTACTGTGGTCTTTTCACCATCACCCTGGCCTGTTTGCCACTGGTGCTTTTTCACCACCGCCCATTTACCGCAGCCCATTCACGATGATTGGTAGCAAATGGGTAGTAGTGAATGGGCAGAAGCGATAAGTGGTGATAGGCAGTGGCGGTGATAGGCTGATTGGCATCGCACCAGCCTCCTTCCCCACACCGCGATATTTGATCTCTAAAACACAGAGACATTTCCACTCATTTTGGGGGGGAGTTCATCTTACAGTCTGAAAAACATGGTAATTGCGGTAATGCTAGTTGCCATTGTAAAATGCAACTTCATATGATTGCCATTTGAGAATTTCTACCTGCCAGCTTCTCCACTGATTATCAGGAACTGGCAACGAAAGTCACAAATGCACATCTCATGACAAGGCACACTGCTACTGTTGTAATTGTGATCAGGCTGCCAAGGGCCCAAATTGGGATTTCATGCAACAGCCACAATGATGAGGATCAATCATACATCTCCTCACTGAGTGCTAGTTTAACATTAAACTAGAAAGCCTAGAACTAAGATGCCTTAAACATGATCTAAGTATTGCCCACAAGATCATATGCTGCAATGTCCTGCCTGTCGGCGACTACTTCAGCTTCAACCACAACAACACAAGAGCACACAACAGATTTAAAATTAATATTAATCGCTCCAAACTTGACTGTAAAAAATATGACTTCAGTAACCGAGTTGTCGAAGCGTGGAACTCATTACCGGACTCCATAGTGTCATCCCCAGACCCCCAACACTTTACCATTAGATTATCTACAGTTGACATATCCAGATTCCTAAGAGGTCAGTAAGGGGTGAGTACAAATGCACTAGAGTGCCTTCCGTCCCCTGTCCTATTGCTCTCCTATATCTCCTATACCTTTCTTCTATTCCTATATCTCTTCTTCTGTTCTTTCATTGATATGTTCTATTACTATATCTTCTTTTCTATTCTTTCACAGATATATTTTACTATGAGTATCTCCTCTATAACCTTCATCATGTATTTTACTATGTGTGTGTATATATATATATATATAGTAAAATACACGATGAAGGTTATAGAGGAGATATATATACCCACTAAAACTCTCAGGGTGTATTGGACAAAATAAATAAATAAATAAATAAATAAAATAATTAAACAATCACTGAATGAGTCATCATTAAGGGGGCTTATACATGTAGTCTGTAAAGAATAAATAGCAAATATGGGATCTTTAAAACGGTTTAGAACTCTGGGAGATGAGACAATAGCCATGTTGCTCAAATAGAAACATAGAAGATTGATAGGAGAAAAAGACCTCATGCTCCATCTAGTCTGCCCTTATACTATTTCCTGTATTTTATTTTAGGATGGATGGATGTTTATCCCAGGCATGTTTAAATTCAGTTAGTGTGAATTTACCAATCATGTCTGCTGGAAATCACAGTATGTGCCTTTAAAAGGATACTGGGTTCACATATTTCCTTTTAAAATCAATTTTGGGAATTGCTTGTTAACTGCTTTTCAGCTATTAGGAACCTTTGGATTGACAGGTTTTATATCACCAAGTTACTTCCCTCCAATCCTTAGCTAAGAAAAGTATTAAATACAAGTTTAAGGAATTTTTGAAAACAATTTCAGTATAACAGCAAAAGGATGGTTAGAACACTGACTTTGTAACATCATAAAAAGACTAAGGGACCAGATGGGTTTGAAATAAGATTTTGCAATTAATTGTAAATAATCCTTCCCATGGGAAAATACTTTTGTTTTGAATTTTCTTTTTAAAAAATGGTAGGACAAGATTTTGAAGGAGGGAACTAGAATGAACTAAAGATTACAATGAAAAGAGAAGAACATTTACATTTGATTTTACTACGTTTTTTGAACAATGGACCAAGAAGTTAATTTTAAGAAATTTCTGCCTTTGACATATTTTCTGTATTCGAAAGATGTTATGAAAAAGTAAAAAGTTTTACCAAACAAGATCTGAAAGTGGATTTAAAAATAACAGGCTTTAAGAATGATATAGAAAAAGAAGCTTTGCCGGACATACAAAAGAAATCAGCTTATGTCTTAATAATTAAAATGGATGTATAAATAACAAATCAAGAAAATGACCTGGATAATTTTCCTATATGGTATTTACAAAAGAAACTTGTTAAAGCTTTGAAGAATTTAGTGAAAAGGGACAAAGAAAAAAATTAAAAGTAATCAAATTCTGGTACATTATTTGAAGACATTAAAGATCAAATTATTAAAAATAAAAAGAAGGAATATAATGGTAGTTTATCTGATCAAGGTTAAAATGGATATGTTGTTACTTCTAGTAAACCTAATGGATTTTTGCTATTCAGGGTTGAACAATAATGCTTTAAGGCTTTATCTGTATATAAATTATGGGAAGAAGATGTTGCATTTTAAGAGAAAATGAAATTACTAAATTGTTTATACTCCTTGTGACAAAGAAAAAGTCATTTCTTTACATATATTTTATTTTCCTTTCCAATATTCTTGCCTTCTTTCCTTTCTATTTTTCTTTCTATTTATTTAATTTCTACACTTTTATTAATTTTTTTAGTTTGCATTTATCTTTTTAATTGTAACATTTAAATAAAATTACAGTACTTAAAAATGAGTTTCATAGGACTTTTGATTTGTTTTAACTTTACTAGACATGCCAAGGAATATAGGGAAAAGTATCTGAAATTATCATTTCTACCTATTCCAAAATGATCCAATAGTCTTCATGGCATTTAAAGAGCATCTCTGCTGATCATGTGAATTGAACTGAACAGTCGGGGTACATCAGGTGCAGATGGAATTCTTAGGTATTGATCTGACTTTAAATAATTTCAGAATTAAGCATGTAAAAATAGCTTGACTTTTATTGCTATGGTGTGGCAAAGAATCAATTTTTTTATCCTAAAAATAACTTATTTACTTCCTCCCTCCCTCCCTTCCTTCCTTCTTTCCCTCCCTCCCTCCCTCCATCCCTATCTTTCTTCCTTCCTTCTTTACATTCACTAAAAAAATCAATGGAAATGCTGCATTTATGAAAGCTTCTGGACAATATTTCGCTTTTAGCTGTTATAAAAATGAAAATAATTGTGAAGGCAGAGAGAGATCTGCAGCTGCTCCAGGCTATTCATGCCATAAGAGATCCCATCAGGCCCTCTTTATTGTCGCAGTTTTTGGCAAATTATTTTCTTATCGCACACAACCTATTCACTTCTGTTCCTGCATAACCACTTAGGCTCATAAAGCAGTGGGTCAGCAACAGTTTAGCATATAGCACACGGATCGGCTGGCCATGGGGAGCACTGGTGCCTGCCCCTCCGAAAAGCAGCAACTGGAGTCAATAAAAATCTGGCCGGGCAGGCCAAGCCATTAGTAAGCCCAGCTCTGTTGCCCCTCGCCTGGCTTATTTTGTGCTTAGCGCAACCCTCCTGCAACTGCCATCAGGTCCCACCTTATGGAATGGAAACAAGGATGCTGCCCAATTCTTCTCATTCAACAAATCCGTTTCCCCCCCAAGGACAGGCAGGAGCAAATCGGAACCTCCCTGCCTTGCATGCAGAATGGCCCGTCCGGATTTTGATGGGCAGCAGGCTGCAGTGTCGGCCAGTCAAGTCGTTTATTGTGCCGAGCATACATATGCACTGGACAAATGCTCTGGCACCTTCGGCGTGGGCAGAGAGCATGCCACTCTTATTATATTGGCCCATTAGGGAAGCTATTTGAAGGAAAATATTTAGCAATTTGGAAAGAAGCAAGGTTCCAGAATGGCTTGTTTTCTGTGTGACAGCCTGCCATGTACAGATGAAAGGGAAGGCTTATAACAAATTTTCATTACCCACAAATAAAAAAAAGGGAAGGAAAAAGCAACAGCAGGCAGAGCAAGTGCTTTGAGGCTGAGAGGTGTGGCCAGAAATTTACCCAGGAGGCCACAAAGGAGACTCAGCAAAACAAATCAATCAATCTCTCAATCACTCACACTTCCATAGCGCCCTTTATGGAAATGGCAATCAGTGCCTGTCAGCCTGTCAGGTTTTGGCCTTCAAGCCCAGCCTGCTAACTATTCATTATGTTCACCGATATGAAACCTACAGATCTGGGCTCCCCGTCAGGGTCCTTGCTCACCTTCCCTCCACAGCTTTCTGTTCTCAATAGAAAAAGAGTCAGCACGCGGCATCGCTGTAACCGAGGTGGATGGCAACACGCAGCCCTGAAGTCATTGTAAACTACGTGGGCCTATTCAAAATGGCTTTGTTTCTATCCTTGGCTGCAGACGCAGATCCAGCATTTAGCATCTGAGTCAATCCTTCCAGGAACTGTACTGCAGTAATTGAAGCATATCAAAGTGCTGCTTGGATGTTGCTTGCATTGTTTTTGTTTTGCCCTGTCCACAGCTGCTCACTTGCACAAAAGAATTTAAACAATGCACGGAGTTCAGAGAGCAAATGGATCTGTTCACCCAATATATTTCATCAACTCAGTTAAAGGTTTTGGGACTGCAAGTACAAACAATGCTACGCTTGGGTTAGCTTTAAACTTTGCTTCTATTTGTGGGTCATCATATTGTGTGGACTGAGCCTGTCAAATTATATAATAATAATAATAATAATAATAATAATAATAACAACAACAACAACAACAACAACAACAACAAACAGCAGCAACAACAACAGAGTTAGAAGGGACCTTAGAGGTCTTCTAGTCCAACCCCCTGCTTTGGCAGAAGACCCTACACTACTTCAGACAAATGGTTTTCCAACATCTTCTTAAAAACTTTCAGTGTTGGAGCATTTGCAACGTTCCATTGATTAATTGTTCTAAGTGTCAGGAAATTTCACCTTAGCTCTAAGTTGCTTCTCTCCTTGTTCAGTTTCCACCCATTGCTTCTTGTTCTACCCTGCCTCAGGTGCTTTGGAAAATAGTTTGACTCCCTCGTCCTTGTGGCAACCCTTGAGATATTGGAACAGTGCTATCATGTCTCCCCTAGTCCTTATTTTCATTAAACTAGACCTACCAAGTTCCTGCAACCATTCTTTATATGTTTTAGCCTCCAGTTCCCTAATCATATTTATTGCTCTTCTCTGCACTCTTTCTAGAGTCTCAACAACCTTTTTACATTGTGCCGACCAAAACTGAATGAAGTATTCCAAGTATGACCTTACCAAGGTATTGTAAAGTGGTATTAACACTTTTCGTGATCTTGATTCTATCCCTCTGCTAATGCAGCCTAGAACTGTGGTTGGCTTTTTTGGCAGCTGCTGCACTCTGTTGGCTCATATTTAAATGGTTGCCCACTAGGACTCCAAGATCCCTCGCACAGTTACTACTGTTGAGCAAGGTACCATATATAGTGAACCTGTGCATTTTAGCAGAGGAGCCAAAATAGCCGGAGTCACCACAGAGAAGGCTCTAGGTCCCACCAAATGACATTGTCTGGCAGACGGGAGCTGGAGAAGGCGAACTTTGTGAGACCTGGCCGGCCGAGGGATGTATGAGGAAGAAGACGATCCAGTAAGTAATCTGGTCCCATGCAATGAAGGACTTTATAGGTCATAACCAACACTTTTAATTGTGTTCGTAGACTAATTGGTAGCCAATGCAACTCGTGGGGCGCTGTAGAGACATGGGCATACCACGGGTTTTCATAATTTTATTTATTTTATTTTTTGAAAACCTGCGGTATATGCTTTCCACGAAAGTCAGACCCGCGAAAGTCAAGGGGCCCCTGTACAGCAAACCAATCACCATGTTCAGGTGACATGGGAAGCCAATCCCCCCCCCAAAAAAACCCCCATCAGGTTTGATAGAATTAAAACTCACAGGATCCCACAAGGAACTTCAGTATTTTATAGTCCTAATACATCTGGTAAGTGCCAAATGGAGAAAAGCTGCATTTAAGTATTTTAATATATTCTGAATAAAGGTGTTCATGAATGTGGTTTGTTTATGTGGAACAGTGTCTTGGTTTGGGGAAGACTGAGGATCTATATACGCCTACCTTAATACAACTCCCTTGACTGACTCTCTGTTTTCTATTCCATTCATAATTTAACCTGGAATGCTTAAAATGGCCTGAGATGTTTCAGAGGATGCTTTTATTCCCATTCTGACCAGCCTGAAGTTTTAATATCTGCCAAGTCTTCCTTACTTCATGTCCTTCCTTATGGAAAGACCAAATTAGCCTTAAGTAAAACCCAGGGCTATTTGTTTGTTTATTTTTGTATTTTCTTGACCACCTTAGAACTTGGAAGAAGATTCCTGTACATGGTTCAGTTGGCTTCCTTTCTCGCTGAGTTCCAGGTACACATTTTTTCTTTTCGTTCATTTTGCTTCTCAAAATTTGCTACTGCTTTGTGAGTTTCTTCTATTTTTCTGGCTGGTTATTTGGGCTATGTTTAATATGATGATACTCTACACACCTTTTTTTTGGATCGTAGCTGAAGTAGTAGAGCTCCCAGATTAAATTCATTAATTTGGAACCTGCAATGAAATCAAAATATGTCTGCAAGGGTTGCTAACTAGGCCAGAAGTGCATTATGCCAATGTTGGAACAGCTGCACTGGTTTCACCCGACTAAGTTCTCTAACATAGAGATAGACAACCTCCTTTACTCCATGTGCTTTGGATTACAATTCTCAGAATCCAGGACATTGCTCACATTGGCTGGAGTTAATGGGATTTGTAGTATGAAACGTGAGGATGCAATATGCTTTATGTGCACTGAAAAAATCAGAGTACCTTCCCATGCGTTGCTTAAATGGACAAATAATTCAGAGCCGTCACTAGTATTACAAAACCAATTCTTGAAAAGGAATTAGGAACCGTAGGATTGTACAGAAAACATCCTGATTGGCAGAAGCTATTCATCCCGCAATCCATATGAGTGGAACTGCAATCAGAGATGAAATGAAGACAATCAGAAATATGCAAACTGAGTCCTAGTTGAAAGACAGGAATCAGAATTCATAGGTTGCTTTTAAGGACACTGTTTTATTATTTCTCTAATATTCAGGGGAATTTTAAAATGCTTCACTGACAAGTCTATCATTCCCAATTATTTGAGTAAAAGTCAAGTCTTTCTCTTCTGCCTTGGATTTGTACTCTTCTGATAGAATGTAGTCTGGAGTCACAGGAGGCAGGGGTTCTTTCACAGAGAGCAAAAAGATAGTGGACCTTGGAATGACTGGTGGGCAGAAAGAGAGCACGGGTGGATTCTCCTTAGCAATTTTCAGAGTATGTCTATAGTTACTGCAGATACTTGCTTTGTTCTGGTAAGATATTTGTAAGTGACTAACAATAAAGGAACTATTCAGCAACTCATAAGAACGTAAGAACAGCCATGCTGAATCGGGCCAAAGCCCATTGAGTCCAGCATTCTGTGTCACACAGTGGCCCACCAATTGTACATGAGGATCTTGAGCAGAAAGAGAAGGCAAAATCCTCCCTTTACCTTGACCCCCAACAAATGGTAGCCAAGGGAATCCTGCCTGCCTCAACCAACATAGAGGCATCACACGGACATCCATTTCTCCACATATCATTTCTTGGTTCTTTGGGCCTGACATTTTTTCATCCATTGTTCAGTCAGAAAATCTTCATTAAGGAATAGGATATTCATTTTTTGATAATTTGCATTGTCAAACAGTTCCACAATATTCTATCCAGGTCTAGGAAAATAGAAAGGAAGGTAGTCTGGAGTCTTCTACTCAAAGCCCAGAAATGCAATCTTGACCCAATATTGAAAGATAGCTGTGCAACTGAAGTCTTTCACATGGGAATGTTTTAATGAAAAGTTCCCTTATTAAATCATTGAAGCCAAAGCACTCTCTATAAAACAGAATATACTGGGGAAAGAGACATCGAAGACTGCACAAAATTAATTTAGCACAAAGGCTAATACACAACATTCTAAATAACCAGTAAAACCGGCCTAGAAAAATTAGTCATTGCCTCATTGAATAAATGCTTGGTTTTCATCACATTTTCAGCATTCATTGCAGAATTCAATTACCAGTAGATCTCCTGAATAGATCAACTATAAATACACAAGCCCTTCTTACTCTTCTTTCTTCAATGCTATCCCCAGTTTTACAGGATAGAAAAATAACTAAAATAATCAGTTTCTTCTGTAGAATGATTGTTGCTTTGCCCCAAATCAGAAAGTAACTGATGACTAAATCCAACTTCTTAATGACCCTTGGGGAAATGATAAAGGCATTGCCTGTTAAGTAGTATTTGCTCTATTTCATAAATCAGATTATGCAATATTTGTCTTTTGGGCAGAAATTTCTCAAGGTACAATGAATTTATCAGAGCACAATTGCTCCACATTAAAACTAAAGATTCGTCAAAACATAACAGTAACCAAAAAGCTAAAGAATGTTCTTATACTTAGAGGATAACTTTGGACCATTCACTATTTCTCAATCCCAATTTATACTATCTCAGAAAACTAGATTAGGAACTACCATGTATAGATCTTTGAACCCTTGGAGAAAAGGTGGAATACAATCTATTTAATTTAATAAAGCAGATCTATGTGAAGTCTTCTCACATTTCTACTTAATGTGGTTAATTCTTGGTTGAATAAATCTCATTCTTTGGTACCCTTCCCCCCTTTAAATGTTGCCCTTTCGGCATCAAGAAGTCAAACAGCTGTAGGAAGTTGTCTCTTTCAAACAGGGAGGTCTTCTAAGTCACTAAGCTACCAAAAGGACTTTGTGTACACTATCTTCCAGCTAAAGATGGGAAATGCAGAAGTGCATTTAACAAAAAAATACCAACCACAGCAGGAAGTCCTCTCTGCCCAATTACAAGGTGATCTCAGTTCACTTTATGGTTTGATTCTTTTTCTTCTATCACATATGTTTTCAAACACAGTTCTGATACCCTGTGGGGATGGCTTTTGTAAAGAGCCAAGGTTTCTGATTGAAGGAGCTTCAAAAATACCTCTCTTTCCCTTCTGCTTATGGAGAAAGAGGTGTGGGGGAGCAGTCTTGTAGTAACAGATTTATTTGCTTTGAAAATGAGAAGGTTGGAGAGAAAGTTAACAGTAAAATTAGCTGCTTGTTTGGTGATCCTGTGATTTTTATCATTAGATGCAGCAGTGGGGATAGAAGCAAGGTTGTTTAATAAGCAGAAATTGCTGCTAAAATGTTTATTATTACTCAAAAATGTATCCAAATAGAAAGAATTAGTAATTATGCAATCACTGTTAAAAGGGAAGCGGGGAACAAAGCTTAATCAGACAGAGGAGATGCATTTTTTAAAAAAACTTAGACATAATTTAGTCACTCCATTCAAGAAGTAGAAAAATCTCATTCCCTTTGATAACAATGGTACAAATTACCACTACGTGTTTTTTTCTTGCACTAATTAGTGCTAAGTGAAAATCACAAGTAATGATGTATTTGCCTAGGTGTGAGCACATTCATCAGAATAAAAATAGGAGAGCTTTTGAAAGGTGCCAAGGTAGAATCCTTTTTAAAATTTCAAACTTGTATAATTATTTGCCTCTTTTCTCTCTCGTGATTACTGTTTAGTGGTAGTGTCCTGATTTTTCAGAGAGGAACAGTGCCATTTTTTACCCTTATGGCACAGCCAAATGCCTCTGACGTCCATGCACATCAGAGATGGGTTTCAGCAGGTTCTGACCCATTCTGGAGAACTGGCAGCTGGAAATTTTGAGTAGTTTGGAGAACAAGTAGTGGAAATTTTGAGTAGTTCGGAGAATGGGTAAATACCAGCTCTGACTGGCCCTGCCCCCATCTATTATCTGCCTCCAGAGTCCCAGCTGATTGGGAGGAAATGGGGATTTTGCAATAAATGGGGATTTTGGAGTGAGAAGGGAATGGAGATGTTATAATATTCTTCCCTTCAGCACAATATTCAGCTTCTGTGCATGTGCCCGGAGGCAAATCTTGCATTGAGGACCTATGTGGTCCCACAGAGTTGAGGACATATGTAGGTCCCACAGAGTTGGTCTTCTCCGGGTCCCGTCGACTAAACAATGTCGTCTGGCGGGACTCAGGGGAAGAGCCTTCTCTGTGGTGGCTCCGACCCTCTGGAATCAACTCCTCCCAGAGATTAGGATTGCCCCCACCCTCCTTGCCTTTCGTAAACTCCTTAAAACCCACCTCTGCCGTGAGGCATGGGGAAACTGAGACATCTCCCCTTGCCTATGTAGTTTTGTGTATGATATGACTGTATGTATGTTTTTATATATTGGTGTTTTTTTCTTTTTAGACTTTTTAATGTAAAACTGTTATCTTTAGATTTTAATTATTAGATTTGTCACCATGTATTGTTTTTTATCACCGTTGTGAGCCGCCCCAAGTCTGCGGAGAGGGGCAGCATACAAATCGAATAAATACAAAATACAAATACAAATTTTGGCAATTTTCGCTGATATTTTTGCTTCCGTGCATGCGCAGAAGCAAAATAGCAGCAAAAATCGCTGATATCTCGCTCACATGAGTGTCCTCACGCAATATTTGGCTTTGAGCGCATGCGCAGAAGCCGAATCTTATGCGGGGACATACCCACACCCACTGGAGTGCACAGCTGCGCACACATCCCCGATTTTTGTGGCTCACACTGGGAGCAGCCCATCACTGCTCCCCCTGCCATGCCCACCAGGTCACGCCCAGCCAGCCACACCCACAGAACCAGTAATAATTTTTTTTGAATCCCACCAATACACATAGTTGAATACCGGGTGATATTACAGATGAGATTATAAAGCAAGGTGGGTGGATGAAAGATGATCACAGAAAGACAGAATCCCTAACTTGCTGACTTAAGAATGTTTTTGTGTGTTGTGTGTGTGTACACATTTGGTTTATTGACATATTTTTTTCTAATTATTGAAATTGAACTCATGACTCAGCACTGAAAGGAGACGAACATCTTACGAAATAGAACCTCCAAATGCCACCTAGTAGCCAGTATATAGAAACATGATGCCTCTATATTCTAATAGGATAAAGCATGAAGTATCCTCAGCCTGATGCCTTCCAGCTGTGTTCAGACTGCAATTCCCACAATTCCTAGTCAGTGTGGCCTTTGAGAGTTGTACCCAAGGTACAACACATGGAGGGGAGCAAGTTGGGGAATGCTGATCCACAATCTCATCCCAAACTTTTGGTAAACAGTATGCATAAAATGACATGACAGATCCAAACTAAAAGGAAGAGAGGCAGCCTGGCTGAAATGTTCTTTATGAACCATATAGGATGAGGGCTTTTTCCTCCTCAGGGAACAAGAAACAAGCTCAGCTGCCTGGTGTTCTTTGTCTAAAGTGAAAATGAACGCAATTCTGGTGAACAAATATGTGCCCCTCTAGGAAAAGCCCACCCAGAGATCTTTTTCCAAAAGAGTTAATGCCTGTCGCACAGGTGTGGAAAAACAGTGACACCTAGTGGGCAATTTAGAGATGGAAGGGGTATTCTCACAGCCATTGCTAATTATAATGCTTGGTGAGAGAACGGAAACTGTTTGTGGCTCTTCTGTTACTCAGAAGTAGAAGGAAAGATCCTTATCCATTACTGCACACATATGGTCAAATGATGCAGGTGAAATATTAGAAGTAAGCATTGGGAAATTGGGTGAGTGTACAACATTAGAATCACTTGAAATTATACTAAATCCAGCAACCCACAATATCTGTATACATACAGAAATATACACATACACATCTCTTTCTTAGCACTCTGTTGCTTCAGAAACTGAAATAGAAATGAACGAGGAACTAAGAAACAGATTGTATGCTGCTCAGACTTAGATTTATGAGATGGGCAACTATATAAATTTGGAAAAACAAATAAATAAATAAGACTTACAAGAGGGAGCTCTTTGCACCTGGGAAATGTTGCAAGCACATCACTTGTCTTTGTATTCTTGACTAGTGATAAAACTCATGAGATCTGCATTTGAGGATGAGGAAATTGGAGACACAAAAAAAGCACAACGCACCTCATTATAACAGAAATAAACAAAAGCGATAGGATCGTCCCAAGGCACCTAATCATGGGCATTCTGTATAAAAATGAATGCTAAATAATGGGAAAACAATTGTTTTGCCATCACTGTGTATACTGTGACTTTTCCAATGAGATTCAGCGAGCTAATAAGTTGGGTATTGTAGGAAATGTTCCAAGTGGGCATAGTTCTTTAAGATAAAATCATATTCAAGCACCAAGGTATGCCATTTATCTCTTTATCTGAATAATTAAACATAGAAGCTATTTAAGATTTCTATGGTGTTTTGAGATAATGTGGATAATGGCTGTATCACCTGGTGCACATCTTGGGCAAAGTGTAGTATTAATATAATACTACAAGATTAATTCAATTTCAAATCAGTTTCATGATAATGGCTCTGTTGAAGACGCTCCAAAAGTTTAGGGCTAATCCGCAAGAACATGCACATCACACACCCTGGAATCATCACAAAAGTATATAGTACTCCACTTGGTCTTGTTATTCATCATTGATTATTTCTTTGTAATATTTTAATGGTTCCAGTGTAGAAAAGCTAACTCTCCCTCTCTCTCTCTCTCTCTCTCTCTCTCTCTCTCTCCATCCATCCCTATCTATCTATCTACCGTGTTTCCCCGATAGTAAGGCAGTGTCTTACTTTTTTTTAACCCCCAAAAGCCCCCCTATGTCTTACTATGGGGGTATGTCTTACATTGGAAAAAAAATTGAAAGGGTCCTTTTAGCGGCGCAGCAGCGAGGAGGCGAAGATTGGGGTTTCCCCTTTGCATGGGCGGCGGGGAAGACCCAGGGAAGGGATAGCGGCGGTGGTTTGGATTAAGCGATCGTAATCCCCCAAAAGGATGAACTCCAGCATCGGAAGGCCGATGAACCGATGGCTACGAAATTAAGGCTTTTCTTTGAGAGAGAGAGAGAGAGTGGGGGATAGTCGTCGTCGGAGCGCTAAAGACCAGGGCAGAGAAAGCGCGAGCTGCATGCGGGAGAAGCGGAGGAGGAATCAGGCAAGCCGAATGGGAATCCCTCCCCTGCCCTCCCTCGCTCCATTCCCCGCCAGCAATTCCTCCGCAAACCCACCTCTACATCCTCGCTCTGCAAGTGCCGAGACAGGCGGACCACATTGCAAAGGGCTGCCTCTCCTGCCGCCGCTGCTATTGCTAATGCCCGGGGCTGTAAGCAAAACCCGGAACGGACTCACACAGAACAGGCTCCCATTCGGCTTGCCTGATTCCTCCTCCGCTTCTCCCGCATGCAGCTCACGCTTTCTCTGCCCTGGTCTTTAGCGCTCCGATGACGACTATTCCCCACTCTCTCTCTCTCTCTCAAAGAAAAGCCTTAATTTCATAGCCATCGGTTCATTGGCCTTCCGAGGCTGGAGTTCGTCCTTTTGGGGGATTACGATCGCTTAATCCAAACCACCGCCGCTATCCCCCCCTCGCGCGATTCCTTGCACCTTCTTCCCAATATTATATCTGCGGTTCAGCCTCCTTCCCCGTCGAGAAAGCGTGTGCAGCGGGGAAGACCCAGGGCTCCCCCCCCCGCAATACCCCCGTGTTTCCCCGAAAGTAAGACATATGTCTTACTTTCGGGGTATGGCTTATATTAGCCAACCCCCCTGAAACCCCCCATATGTCTTACAATCGGGGGGGTCTTACTATCGGGGAAACACGGTATCTATCTATCTATCTATCTATCACAACAAATGTTGGAAGTGATTAGAAATGAGGGGAACTCAAGCTGTTAGACCTCTGCTCATCTTCTTTAGAGAGGAAATCTATTCTTATATTTTTGTATTCAATATAATTTTCGACAGCAATTATTTAATGGAAGTCTTATCACAATCTATCAATAGTCTACGGAGAGAGGCGGCATACAAATCTAATAAATAATAATAATAATAATAATAATAATAATAATAACTACACTTGCCAGGGTTCTTGGGAGGAAACATTTGTACTTAATGTAGGGAGGAGGCATTTATTTCAGAAAAATGATAAGATATTTTGGTATATATTGTGACTACAGGTAAAATAATGTTAACTATATCTATATAATAATTTTAACTATAAAGTAAGTGAACACCTGTATACTCTAGTTGAGTTCAAATCACCAGTACCAGATGGATTTTACATCTCAAGGTTCTGAAGGAACTGGCAGATGAAATATCAGAAACACTGAATTATATTTTTCAAAGATCCCAGAGCACCAGGGAACTACAAGAAGACTGGAAAGGAGCTGATGTAGTTTCTATCTTCAAAAAAGGAAAAATAAAACAGATCCAGAAAACTCCAGACCTATCAGCCTGACCTCATTATTAGGGAACATTCTTTAAAAAATAATCAAGCAACGAATTAGTGAACACCTAGAAGCAAAAATAATAATAACCAAAAGTCAACATGAGTATGTCAAAAACAGATCATGCCAGACTAATCTTATTGCATTCTTTGACAAAGTGACAAAATTAGTGGATCACAGAAATCCTGTCAATATAATTTACTTGGAGGCATTTGACAAAGTAGACCGTAACTTACTACTAGATAAAGTAGAAAACCTGATGGATTCAAAATTGTCTGACCAACCACACTCAACGTGTAGTACTCAATGGAACTACATCTGCATGGAGGAAAGTATGCAGTGAAGTACCCCATGGCTCTGTTTTTGGCCCAGTACTCTTCAACATCTTCAACAATGACTTGGACGAGAGGATACATGGGGAACTCATCAGATTTGCAGATGACACCAAGCTGGCAGGAATATCCAACACTCCAGAAGATAGGCTTAAGATACAAAAGGATCTTGACAGACCTGAACAGTTGGCGCTATCTAATAAAATGAAATTCAATTGTGAAGAAAGCAAAGTTCTACATTTAAGCAAGAAAAATGAAATGCACAAATACAATATATATGATACCTTGCTCAACAATAGTGGATGTGTGAAGGATCTTGGAGTCCTAGTGGACAACCATTTAAATATGAGCCAGCAGTGTGTAACAGTTGCCAAAAAATGCCAACACGGTTGTAGGCAGAGGGATAGAATCAAGATTACATAAAGTGTTAATAACATTTTACAATACCTTGGCAAGGTCACACTTGGAATACTGCATTCAGTTTTGGTCACCACCATGTAAAAAGGTTGTTGAGAGTCTAGAAAGAGTGCAGAGAAGAGCAACAAAGATGATTAGGGGACTGGAGGTTAAACATATGAAGAATGGTTGCAGGAACTAGATATGTCTAGTTTAATAAAAAGAAGGATTAGGGGCAGGGGTGGGCTATTACCCTGAAAGGGGGAACGCAGTGGGATAGCAAAAATGGAACTCCATTCCAGAGCACCCAATTTGCACTGAAAGATGTTGAAAGAAAAGGCAGGGTGTCCTGCATAAGCCATGCCCACAGTGTGGTAGTAAAATTTTTGGTAGCCTTCACTGCCTAGGAAGACATGATAGCAGTGTTGCAATATCTCAATGGTTGCCACAAAGAAGAGGGAGTCAAACTATTCTCCAAAGTACCTAAGGGTAGAACAAGAAGCAATGGGTGGAAACTGAACAAGGAGAGAAGCAATTTAGAACTAAGGCAAAATTTCCTGACAGTTAGAACAATTAATCAGTGGAACAGCTTGCCTCCAGAAATTGTGAATGCTCCAACACTGGAAGTTTTAAAGAAAATGTTGGATAATCATTTATATGAAGTAGTGTAGGGTTTCCTGCTAAGCAGGGGGTTGGACTAGAAGACCTCCAAAGTACCTTCCAACTCTGTTATTCTATTCTATTCTATCCTATGCTATGCTATTCTTTAAAAAATGTTTTATTGAATTTATACATATTAAAACAAGACAATGAATAATAATCTTAGTGTTATATAATACAGTGTCTTGGGTTGAACATACAGAAAGATAAAGGGACAAGGACAAATACAGACAAAAAAAATACAACAAAACCCCCCACATACAACCACCACCACCACACCAGGTTGTCTTGATAGATATTTTTTTTTACTATTCTATCTATCTATTCTGTTCAATCTGGATGTATATATACTCAATTTCATATCAAATTATGAACAATTGAAAAAAATACAAAGGAAGGTAACAAAAAAACCTGAATTATAAAACAATGTCTAATAATTAATAGCATAATGTTATTCCAAGTAATATTACAAAAACAGATTCTGTCCATTCTTATGGTAATGTAATGCACAAACTTTTTCAGATCATTTGGTATGGCAGCAAGGAAATCAACCACTGTTGACATTACTACAATTTTCTTTTTCCACATTTGCTTGAAAACCATTTGAAGATCTTAATATTTCTATATTTTCCCACACTTGTTCTCATTGACATGTTTACCTTAAGAACAAATTGCAGTGTTGTTCTCTTATCTCTTATCCTTTCTTATAGGCATTCCATACTATCTATCTATCTATCTATCTATCTATCTATCTATCTATCTATCTATCTATCTATCTATCTATCTCTATCTATCTATCTATCTATCTATCTATCTATCTACCTACCTACCTTTCTATCTATCTATCTATCTATCTATCTATCTATCTATCTATCTATCTATCTATGTATCTATCTATCAATCTACCTACCTACCTATCTATCCACACATACGTACACACACACACATACACACAGAAGGTATGTCACAGAAGTGAATACACTCCCTCATATTTTGTAAATATTTAAGTGTATCTTTTCATGTGACAACACTGAAGAAATGACACTTTGTTACAATGTAAAGCAGTGAGTGTTCAGCTTGTATAACTGTGTAAAAGTGCTGTCTCCTCAAAATAGCTCAACACACAGCCATTTATGTCTAAACTGCTGCTTTTGTGTGTGTGTGTGTTTGTGTGTGTAATATATATCAGAAAAATAGCGGGGCAGAGAGAAAGGAGAGGGTGTGGATAAGTAGTATTTTCTTCCTGCAATTCTGCTCCTTTAAATGACAAAAGTGAGGCAATAGATAGTAACTGACCCAAACTCATTGTAGAAGCTTCATTGATGGAAAGTAGACTTGATAACATCATATTATCCCTAAATCATTAAACAAAGTTTCTTTAAAAAAAAAAAACTGCTGCTAAGAAATAGCAAAATGTCCAAAATGTCCAAACCATAGTAGTTACAGAATAAGCTGAATCTTCAAATTTATGGGGTAGGGTATGTGACATACTCTGGGCTCCAGCCATGAGGATGTTTGGATCTTTTCGTAGACATACATTTTAGCAATATGTTAGCAATAGTTCAGGAAAGTCCCCAAGATTAGGAAACATAAATGAAAGCACAAAAGGGTTGGTCATTCTTATTTTCTGAACAGCTTATGTGAAATAAAGTGCAGCAAAAAAGAGACTGATAATAGATGTGGCAAAAATATTGGATGAACTGAAAGCAACGGGATATTGTTTTTCTGGAACAGAAAGGTGAGAGGGCATAGCTGTTGGGGAATTCTAATAGGGAAACATGATAATCTGCAGCCTAGACCTGCAAACCATTACCAAAGGCCATCCAGTCTGGACACAAAACTTGTTTAGAATCAAGCCAGAAGAAATATAGGACAGGAGCAGTTTACCGGTAATTGCTAAATGTGGATAACTATGGTTTAAAAGTATCAAGCATCAATTCAAATCTGTCCACTTTGGAGGAATTTCTTGTTGTACATGTTTATCTTCCAATCTGTCCAATTCTATTCAAATATAAAGATAATACTACTATTTATATACTTTTGTTAAAGTTATATCCCTGGAACTCCAGGCAGCAAACATACCTGTAAACATTCCCTCCTTCAATTTTACCCCACATCAATGAGAGATAGTTTGGACTGAAAGAGGTCCACTGAATCAATATTATTCAGTAAGCTTCCATGACTAAGGGTAGACATGAGCCTGGTCCACCCGCATCCCAATATACCTTAACAATTCTACACTGGTAGAATTGGACTAAATAGCATTATTTTTGACCCACAACTTGAGATGGTCTGCTGCCTTTGTAAATCAACGCAGCAACACCAGATGCTAGCATATATTTTTCCATCTCAGATGGCAGTTTGAATTCTTTAACATGATAAACAGCATACAACCAGCCCTTCCTTATTCTCACTGCAAATCCTTTAATTTCATTCTTCCTTGTATTTGTTCTGTCCTATTGTGTTCATTGAAGCAGCCAATAAAGCCTTGATATCTTTATATTGAGGTTTTCATTATGAACAACCCTACAGATAAAAGCTATTCATAGAACTAGTTGAATTACTCTAGTCTGATTATAATACCCAAAGTTTTGTTCAAAAAACAAAGTTCCCCCCCAAAATGCAAGCTATCAAATTTGCAATTTTATAAGCTTTGAACTAAAATAAAAGAAATGTGGCTTTATTACTATTTATTTTTTGCAAAGTGTGTGGAACCCACCAGTTGATAGATTTGCTTCTTATATAAAATGTTTGCCTAACTCTGGTAAGATTTCTACAATGCATTAGCTAATGTAGTATAACTGGTTCCAAGAGGGTTTGGGGGGGTCATAAGATTAAGCCATACAATTTATAAAACATTTAAAGACACTTTGGTAAGGAGTCTCGTAAAATCATATAAGTAATTTTCAAGTATGAATCATGGATAAAAGCACAATATCAAAGCATATTTCTGCTGGAAATAAGAGGAACACAACAAGGGTATAATTGCTATGGAATAAGCTGGATGGTTATACACAAAAGTTACAAATGTTGCATTATATATTTACAATGATCATTTCTCCTAAATAGGAGACATAATGGGAAATTAAAGCTGTTGTGTTCTAGGATGGGGAGGCAGACATTGTCCCTGAGTACTAGAAGTAATCTGATATTAGACACCAATCCCTAAAATTTGCAATCAGCATACAATAACTTTTTTTCAGACTAAAGTACAGGTTAGTTATAATTCCCAGAATTCTCTAGTCGGCATAATTATTGCTGGGGATTTGGAGAATTGAACTCGATGGAGAGCATTCAGCATGAAGAAATTTTCAAGATTGATTGTGAACTGCAATTATTGTGGCTGAAATATCTTAACCAGTTTGGGGGGTTTATTGCTTCCTTTCCATTTTATTTTATTTTATTTTCCTTTCTTTTCTTTTCTTTTTTCTTTCCAACAGCTTGCCAAATGGAGTATTTTGGAAATTTTGAAAGTTGGCATGCTCATTTGTGTCCATTATGCTTAGCCATAACAAATGTTATTAGCCACCTATGGGAAAAAACTGCAGAAAAAACAATTGCTGCCAATCTGCCTTCCATTGAGGGCCGGTATACTGCACGAGTCAAAAAGAGTGAAAATATTTACTGACCCCTCGCATCCTGGACACAAATTGTTTCAACTCCTACCCTTGAAACGTCGCTACAGAGCACAGCACACCAAGACAACTATACACAAGAACAGTTTTTCCCCAAATGCCATCACTCTACTAAACAAATAATTCCCTCAACATTGTCAAACTTTTTACTAAGTCTGCACTACTATTACTACTACCTAGGGTTTTTTTCTCATCATTCCTATCACCCATTTCCTCCCACTTATGATTGTATGACTGTAACTTGTTGCTTGTATCCTGAGATTTTTATTAATATGGATTGTTCCTTCATTGCTTATTTGACTCCGATGACAATCATTAAGTGTTGTACCTCATGATTCTTGACAAATGTATCTTTTTTTTTTATGTACACTGGGAGCATATGCACCAAAGACAAATTCCTTGTGTGTCCAATCACACTTGGCCAATAAAGAATTCTATTCTATTCTATTCTATTCTATTCTAATCCATTCCATTCTATGGATTTGGGATTAATTTTTTCCATCCCCCCCAAAAAAAAAATTTTTGCAATTTAACTTATCCTACTGACCCTTTCTTTTTTTACTCAATAAATATGAATAACTGTAAATTTTGTTAACCTGTCACTAGGCTCAGTAATGGGTTGTAGACTGTAAACCGGTAGCGGCCACCAGATTGCACAATTTGCACATAACTGTTCCGGTGGCAGTCCTATGGTCACCACCATCTTTTTTCATAGTTTTTGCTTCGTGCGCATGCCCGTGAGGGGATGCGCATGCCCGTGAGATTTTTGGCAATTTTTTACTTAGAAATCTCACATGAATGCATGTGTACCCTCATGAGATTTCAGCCCATTTTTGCTTCCTGCGCATGTGCAGAGGCAAAAACATGCTGGCCATGAGTGCACGTAGCGCACGCACAACACAATTGAAGCTGCGTGCACAGCGCACTGGTAGCGGTGGTAGTAGCAATCTGCCCCCTGGCTAGGCTATTGTGATCTGAAAGTGTATCAGTTTCACCATCATCACTGCAGCCTTACAAGCTAATTGAATGATACCTAAGCACTTAAAAATGCTAAGTGACTGAAATGTTTTAGGGAGAGATTTATAGTTCTTTTGATAATTTCATCCCGCCCCAGGTTACATATACTTATGCAACAGAATAAACAACTCAGCCCAGGCTATTCATCATGTCCAAAGTAAGAGGCGAAATCAGTTTCCCCAGCAGCTCTCACTCCTGTTTGTCAGCAACTGGCATGACTAGCTGCCCTCATTAGCTTTTCTTCCATGATATAACTATGGCTGAAATGAAGGTGATCACATAATTCAGACAACCCTTCCCCAGCTGGCACTCCAGATGTGCTGGAACTCCAGCATTTTGAGCCGGTGTGCTCCATCCCAATACCGAAAGCAGGAACTTAAAAAAAAAAAAGACTTGCACAAGCAATCTCCCTCCCGCAATAGTATGATAGATCACACTTTTTATAGACAACAAGCTTAACAAAAGAAATGGAGAGTTCATCTCCAACATGTTATGTGGACAAATTAAAACATATTTTTATTGGATGACAGCATGTCAGACTGCTTCCCCAGCAGGTTGGGAAATCTGAATAGCTTATTAATCATGTGCCTACTTCCATCTGGAAAGGTGATTCTCCCTGAGAGAAGGAGAGGAATGGGTGTCTTCTCTTGCCATTCACACAAAGACAAGGCCTGGCAATGAGCCAGTTCATGCTGGTTTTGGCAAATAGTGGATACCTACAAACATGCATATCATTAGAGCGGTCAGGCAACTGGAGAACCACACTCACCTCTACTTTGGATTGATGTAGAATCATCTCTGCAGGACTGAATGCAAGGCAAAGCACGTCGGCTCTTTCCCAGACGAAACCGATCATGCAATGCATCAAACAGGACAGGATCATGAGATTGTTCGGTTATCTCCCATTTTGCTACGATAAGTTTTCAAAGATTTACCATATTTTTCGGACTATAAGACACACAAGATGCACTTTAGTTTTTGGGGAGGAAAATTTTTAAAAAGCTGATGGTGGGTGGGTGGATGGCTTCCCTGAACATCCTCAATCAGCTACTCCCAAAGGTGAACTTTAGCAACAGGTTCGTTGGTTGTGAGTTCTGTACCTTGCTTTTTCAGCCTGTGAAACCTACATTTCAGAGGGGTTTTTCCACTCTGTGAAATCTCCATTTCAGAGGCTTTTTTCCAGGCTGTAAAACCTCTGTTGTAGTTCTGCACAGCCTCTCAAACAGAGGTTTTAGAGGCTGAAGAAAGTCCTCTAAAATAAAGGTTTCACAGGCTGTTTTCAGCCTCTAAAACCTCAGTTTGAGAGACTGGGTGGGGCCACATTTGGTGTATAAGATGCACCCAAATTTTCACAGTGCATCTTATACTCTGAAAAATACAGGTATTTAATTTTTAAAGACATAAGCTACTAAATAATATTTATGTCATAACTTCACAAGTAAAGGAGAGTAAAGAAGCTAGGAGACCACAAATATTTGGATTTGTGGCATCCTTGGATTATTAAGTCTTCAATATGACCAATCACAAAATTATCCACCAAAAGGAAGCAGGACTTAAGTGGACACACTATGAAACCAAGCACTGGGTTCAGAGATCAACCATTTGTATTGTATAAGGGCACCTTCACACAGCTACTGTTTGCAACCCCTAATTTCTAAAGCAAATGTTTTGAAGATGATCTGTGGACTTCAATGCTCTCAGCCTCACATTGTTGAGAATAAGAAATGAAAATCAATGCCTATCAAAGCAGCAACAGAAAAGGTGAAGACGATAAATACACAAAAATATACATATAGTATCTAGCATGCAGTCAGTATTTTTTGGTACGGGCCATATTCTACAAAGCATGGAAAAAAAGTAAGAAGAATAAGAAAATAAATTAAACACATGAGAGAGGAAGGAAAAAAATATAGTTACATCTTATTTATCCCAAACCTTTTCTATTCTTACAAACCAACCTTATGATTCTTTACGGACATATCTTTTCTTTTATGTACACTGAGAGCATATGCACCAAGACAAATTCCTTGTGTATCCAGTCACACTTGGCCAATAAAATTCTATTCTATTCTATTCTATTCCTGTATTGCTGATGGTCCATGTTGGCTTGTAATATTCCAGGGAAAGGGCTACTGCTTGCAGATATCAACTACCTTTTAAGAGCAGTCCATATACTTAGAGAACCATAGGTTTATTATCTATAAAAGAATTGCACTGACAATGAGATCTATTGCAGATATGATTTTTTTAAATCTAACACAGAATGATGGGTTCTTATTTTGACCTTTTTACTTTACCCACATTGGCCAATTTATTCAAATATCCACAGGATGAAGTTGCTCAATAAGTTTTCCAAAGTTTAACAAGGTCTAATCCAGTCAGTTATTACCCAATTAATTTGCTCAGTATGGTAAGTAAAATATTTGTTAGGCATCTATACACAAAACTGATGAGTTGGCTGATCATGAAAAGATTTAAGCTGTGGCACAAGCCAGCTTTGAGCCAGGCTTCTCAATCTCTGATCATGGCATCACTCTGCACTTCTTAGACCCCCAGAGGGGCCCTGTATGTTCCCTTCATTGACTTGAAGATGGCTTTTAATTCATTCCCCAGGAGTGGCTGGGGCAAAAACTAGTTGATTCCTCTTCTGATTGCCAGCTTTTGCAGCTAATTCTAATGTTACTGGAGGATATTTCCATTCCAGTTTAATGTAATGTTAATAGTACTTTATCAGCGCTGATCCCCACAAAAACCGGTGGCAAGCAAGGATGCTTTGTGCCCCTCCTTTATACGACTTTTATGTACTATAATGCAATGTTTCAGACCTATTTCAGATGTGAATTTCACCTTTCTCACACATTCAGAAACTAATGTGTACATTGCTCTATGTTTAAATTGCAGATACAGCATTGTCTTCCTTAATCAAAGTATACTCCACTGTAGCCTTTAGCCAAAGTGAAGGACTGGAATAAATTATTCAAAAATAAAATTCTTAAATTTCACCAATGATGTGGGAAATTGAGAAATTGCTTTGAGGTTTTCCTTCAAAAAGCTGTCAAGATCTAGATACTTGCAAATCAACCTCGTCAATATGTTTTCTGATTCTTCAATTAACCCAAAAATATTTTATTATATTAATTACATGTTGAGCTCACAGGAGGCTAATTTGGGATGCTTTAAATTCTAGCTACTCTTCAACATCTTCCTCAATGATTTGTATGAGGCAAGAGGGAACTCAACAATTTTGCAGATGACACCAAACTGGCAGCAATAGCCAACACTCCAGAAGATAGGCTTAAGATACAGAAGGATCTTGATAGACTTGAACATTGGACACTATCTTGAGGGGGATGCCACAGAAAGGAGGGAGTTAGACTGTTCTCTTTGGCATCAGAAAGCCAAACAAGGGACAACGGATGGAAGCTGACCAAAGAAAGATTCAACATGGAAGTGAGGAAAAACAGTGAGAGTGATCAACCAGTGGAACAGCTTGCCAGCAGAGGTTGTGAGAGCCCCAACATTTGCAACCTTCAAGGGGAGATTGGACTGCCATCTGTCTCAAATGATGTAGGAAACTCCTGCTTGAGCAGGGGGTTGGACTAGATGACCTACAAAGTTCCTTCCAACTTTAATAATAATAAATCTAAATCTAACAAAATGAATTTCAATGGTGACAAAAGTAAGGTTCTACATTCAGGCAAGAAAAACTATATGCATGGGTCCTACACATTGGGAAGAAGAATCTGAACTCCAAATACGAACTGAATAATCAAATTATCACAGATAATCCCCACTCGGTTAAAGACCTTGGTATACTAATAACAAAAGATTTAAGTGCCAAAGCCCACTGCAACAATATAGCCAAGAAGGCTTCAAGAGTTGTAAACCTAATCCTATGTAGCTTCTGCTCTGGCAATCTCACACTACTTACCAGAGCTTACAAAACTTTTGCCAGACCCATCCTCGAATACAGCTCATCTGTTTGGAACCCATATCGCATCTCAGACATTAACACCCTTGAAAATGTCCAAAGATACTTCACCAGAAGAGCCCTTCACTCCTCCAGTCGAAATAGAATACCCTACGAGACTAGACTTTCAATCCTGGCCCTAGAAAGTTTAGAACTAAGGCGCCTTAAACAAGATCTAAGTATTGCCCACAAGATCATATGCTGCAACGTCCTGCCTGTCGGTGACTACTTTAGCTTCAAATACAACAACACAAGAGCACACAACAGGTTTAAACTTAACATTAACCGCTCCAAACTTGACTCATTACCGGACTCCATAGTGTCATCCCCAAGCTCCCAACACTTTACCCTTAGATTTTCTACGGTTGACCTATCCAGATTCCTAAGAGGTCAGTAAGGGGCAACTACAAGTGCACTAGAGGAGTGCCTTCCATCCCCTGTCCTATTGCTCTCCTATATCTCCTATACCTTTCTTCTATTCCCATATCTCTTCTTCTATTCTTTCATTGATATGTTCTGTTACTATATCTTCTTTTCTATTCTTTCATAGATATATTTTACTATGAGTATCTCCTCTATAACCTTCATCATGTATTTTACTATTTGTATATAGATATATATACCCACTAAAAGTCTCATTGTGTATTGGACTAAATAAATAAATAGGTAGGTAGGTAGGTAGGTAGGTAGGTAGATAGATAGATAGATAGATAGATAGATAGATAGATAGATAGATAGATAGATAGATAGATAGATAGATAGATAGATAGATAGATAAATAATAGAGTATAGTTGGTACCTGACTCAACAAAAATGTCAAAGGGATTTTGGAGTCCTAATGGACAATCACTTAAATATGAGCAACTGTGCTGCAGCTGCCAAAAAAGCCAACAATTCTAGGCTGCATCAACGGAGGGATAGAATCAAGATCGTGTGAAGTGTTAATACCACTCTACACTTGGTAACATCCCATTCATAACACTGTATCAGTTTTGGTTGCCACAATGTAAAAAAGATGTTGAGATGCTAGAAAAAGTACAGAGAAGACCAACAAAGGTGATTAGGGGCCTGGAGGCTAAAAATACAAAGAACAATTGCTGGAATTGGGTACGTCTAGTTTAATGAAAAGGACGGGGGGGGGGGTGACATGATAGCAATGTTCCAATATCTCAGGGTTTGCAACAAAGGAGAGGGAATCAAAGTATTCTCCAAAGCTCCTGAGAGCAGAACAAGAAGCAATGGATAGAAACTAATCAAGGAGAAAAACAACCTAGAACTAAGAAGAAATTTTCAGACAGAATAATTAATCAGTGAAACAATGGGGTGGGTTCCACTTACCTTCCCTACTGGTTTGCATCGTGACAGAAGTGCGCAAAACGTCACAGTCTAGCTTAATGACACAGGGAATACTCTTGTTACAGAGAATAATCATATATTATTTTTACCTAGCACATCCTGAACTTGGGTTCGTTTAAAAAAAAATGAATAAATTTGAATACTTGTACTCCCTTTCAACAGTCAATCAAAATCTCTAGTGCATTATTTATCACAACTTTTAGATTAATCAACCCTTTTCACTTGAGAGTTGAACTATTTCTTTAAGCTCTACCTGATTCCATCATGTTCTTAACAAGAGAGTTGGGCTATGCTCCAACAGACATTTCAAATCCTCAATGGTAATTTTTAAACACCTGGAATAAGTAGCAATTGGAAAAATTATTGCACTAATCTGCTTTTGATGTCTTTACTCTTCCAGTTGTTATCCCAACTCTTCCAGGTGTTAAAAAAAATTAGAGTTGAGATAACAACTGGAAGAGTAAAGCCATCAAATGCAGATTAGCACAATAATATTTCCAGTTGCTACTTATGGCAGTGCTAAAATTGAACTGTGAAAAAGCCAGATAGGAGAAGGGTGGACATCTTTGGACAGTGGTGCTGGAGGTGAGTATTATGGTTCCCATGACCTGCAAAAACAACAAAAAAATCCCTATGAAAATAAATCACTTGAAGCCAAGATTGCCAAACAGAAACTGTTTGATACATCCCATCAATAATAATGGGGTAAAACTACTGGAGCTACGGCAATTGGTGGCTAGTTAATTTTTTGCAAATATCCTTCCATTGTCTTCTGATTTCAGTGAACATTGCACATTTATTATATTACATTAGAAGGTAATAAGTGTGCTTCGACCTTTCTCTCTCTTTCTCTCTGGCTAATCCAGGATTATAAAACTTCTAAGTGGAACATTTTTATTTATTATTATTTATCCAGACAGGTAGATATTGCCTTTCCAGGAGTTGCCCAGGCAAACATGATACCTCCATTAAGCAGACAAGCTTATACCAATGAGGGTGTGATTGCTGGACTTTATTCTGAACCGGGGCCTGTTAATAATATATCTGCTGATTATCCCTATTCTACCATCAATTACGCGGGAGATTATTCTCAAATATCTTATGTTAAACACTTCCAGCCTATATAGATTAATTATATAGATTAATTATATAAAATGAAGTTCAATGTAGAGAAAAGTAAAATCCTGTACCTAGGAAAAAAAAACCCCAAAACATGCATACATATTAGGCGAAACCACACTCACCATGAGTGACTATGAAAGGGATCTTGGAGTCTTAGTGGATAACCAGCTAAGCATGGGCCAGCAGTGTGCAGCAGCGGCTAAAAAAGCCAACACAATCCTAAGCTGCATGAACAGGGGGATACACTCCAAGACCAGAGAGGTAATAATACCACTCTATAAAGCCCTGGTGAGACCGCACCTGGAGTATTGCATCCAGTTCTGGTCACCACACTTCAAAAAAGATATAGAGACTCTAGAGAGGGTGCAGAAAAGACCAACTAAAATGATAAGGGGACTAGAGACCAGGTCATACGAGGAAAGGTTGCTTGAACTGGGCATGGATAGTCTAGTAAAAAGAAGGGCTAGGGGGGACATGATAGCTGTATACAGGTACTTAAGGGGTTGCCACGGAGAGGAGGGGGACACACTGTTTTCCAGGGCACCAGAGGGCCGGACGAGGAACAACGGTTGAAAACTGACCAAGGAAAGATTCAACCTGGAGAATAGAAAGAATTTCCTGATAGTGAGAGCGATCAACCAGTGGAACGGCCTGCCAGCGGAGGTTGTGAACTCCCCAACTTTGGACATTTTCAAGAGGAGATTGGACTGCCATTTCGCTGGGCTGCTGTAGGATTTCCTGCTCAGGCAGAGGGTTGAACTTGATGACCTGTAAGGTCCCTTTCAACTCTAATAATAAATAAAAATATCTGTCCACATTTTTACTATGTGGAATAAAATTGGCGTGATTTTAAATTTCTCTTTTCAGGCTGATGTTTTTCTTCTTTCAGAGGCATCGCTGTTGTAAAAGTCATGTGAGCACAACCATGTTGTATAACATCAATATATACAGCAACCATTGATGCAACAATCAAAGAGCTACATTCAATATTTAGATTAATCTATCTGTTCCGTAAACTCATCTCTTAGGGTTAATCCAGGTGCCATCAGCTGACATGGCCTTGGTCTTTTTGGCATTTATTCATAGTGTGAACCTCTTTTGTTTATCACATCTAATATGTCCTGTGTTTTCTGCTTCTTGTATAAAAACAAAATCATCGGGATATGTTGTACCTGGATATTTCCACTCATTTTACACTGTGTTGAACTCCTGCAGGTCCACCCAGACTCTTTGCTATTGACAGCTAAAGTGTTACAATGTTGGAAACAGCATTTTGAATTAATTTTCTATAATCCACTAAACCATATCTGTAATCCACTAGTTTCATTAGATTAGGCACTAAACCATCCAGATTCATCCTCTAATATTGTATGTGAAGATGAACCAGACAAAACAGAGCTGTAAGCATAGTTCAATAATATAAAACTAGTAAATATCTTCAGTTTTGGAGATTGCTCCTTAATTTTCAATTAGAAAGCAAGTCCAAAATTCGAGGAACAGTTACCAAGCACCAGGGAAATCAGCATATCTAGGCAGTTCAAATGTGTATAAAGAATTATTGTAAATTTAAGCTCTCTACAAGAATCTGAACTACTAACAGTGAAGGGAAATTAAGGGGAGTTAAGGATGGGAGAAATTCAAGGTGGACTGGACTTAAATCTCTTCAGACTGATGACTGGTGATGCATTTGACCCCTACCTCAGGCTTAGTTTTGTCGTTTGCTACATCATTTCTACAACTATTGAGAGATTATATATCAAGCAACCATTATTAGAAACCTAAGTCCCCACCCTATTCAATGTTAAACTATTTATTCTCATATATCCTTTACTTTCATCATGCATTCTTGTCAGATTTAGCAACCAGCTTTTTATTCCATATTTCTACAAAATATTATTTTATAATCCTATTCACTTTATTATATAATTTCTCCAAATCAATAAATAGCAGCAAAACCTCTTTCTTATATTCAAACAAAAAGAATCTATAACCCAAACAATAGGCATTTTATATGCATCACATCCCATACTAAATCCTTGTCAATTTTACCCCAAATGACTTCATCTAGGGATATATAAAACTGTCAAACTAGCATTCCCTTCCTCATTCTTTTTAGAGTACCTAAAATTCAGAAGCAATGAGAAAAATGTGAGGAGAGTTCCCTTGAAGGGAGAAATAGCTTGTCCTCAAGCTTCCAATCAAGTTAAAAAGGGCGCCATGTGGAGATCCAGGCCTAAAACATAAAGAATTAAGAATGTAAAGAAATTAAAATTATTGCTGGATACAAAGAAAGATATGTGTTATTAGAGGAGCAAAGGTAGAAAACAGCACTTTCCCCATAGAAAAACATAAAGACTCTGTGTGTATTTGTTTGCATGCGGTTAAAGCCTAGTGATACTGGTCAGTTCTGTTCAAATGGTGTAGCAAGCTAACAATCACTGCAATTGTGCCTTAAGTTCATTGCTAGTGCATATTGTTTCAGTGATAAACCATTGATGCATCCTGCCAAAAAATGCAATTAGTAAACTGTGGAACCTTATTTGTGATTTATTTTGTGCAATGCATAATGTCTTAGAAGGAGGAATGATGGCCCTAAATATAGATGGAGGTTTATTATATAGTACCAATACCCCCCCAAGAAAACCCCTAGAACTGAGGGTGGGAAAGGAGATTAGTTGGTAAAGAACTAACTTAAGGTTTACTGCTTTTGGTTCTTACTTCAGAGTGATGTACTGCTGAAACAGTTGCACAGTGGGAGACAAAAATAATGAACTTGTAGGCTGCATGTTGTTCTGGGGCCATTGGTTGTCCATCCTAATGCTAATCAAGCCAGGGATGGAACCACCTGGCCTTGTTAGTGGTCCCTGTGGTGAGAGGAACCAAAGGGAGTGCTTGAAGCAACATGGGGCAGCACACCTTCAAACTGATCAATATTCAAGGTATCCAACGTGCTAACATTACAGTTAATTTTAGAATGTGAAAGGAAGCAAGTTGTCCTTGTCGTTATTACTTATTGGGAAATGTGAACAACAAGATCAAATATTGTTCATTTCCTGAATAGAGAAGTGAAATTTTGTGTATGTGTGTTTTGTATACGAACACAAATTTTTAATTAGAACATATGCCCACATTTGTAATTAAAGCAAGCAAGCATGATAAGTTCCTAATATTCTGATAAAAAAGTATTTGTGCTTGGAAAGTTTGCAGCTGAATTTAAAATTATGGAAAAGAGTAATATATGGAGAAGAAAGGGGGGGTTTAAAAAGTGCAAATCCTTTAACACCACATAGTGAATTAATCAAATGGGTTATGGACTGAGGCCTACATAATTAAACATGTAAGGTATGAAGGTAAAGTACCAGAATACATGAAGAGGATAATTCCTTTAGTCAGCAAATGGGCAATAACAAGAAAGGAATTTTTGTCTGGGGATATTGAGCAGTTGTATAAACATATGATGCAAAGGCTTTTTCAAATAGACATAACATTGCCATATGCTCCATCAAAAAACTGCGGAGGAACTTGGGAAAAACAGAATGATTTAAGACCAGCTATATTCCTTTCTGCCATCACTTGGTTTGCTGAGCACAGACAGCACAAGGTAAGGAGTGTCGTTAAATGAGGACACATTGAAAGGCCAGAGTGTGCCCCAGAGAGCACTGGGCTGAGATAATGAAAGCTAGTAAACATCACCAAGGAGTGGCTGTCTTCCTCAGAGCACAGAAGAAAAAAGCATTCTGCACTTGCATTAAGTCCTCTGATCCCTCATTGCATATGCAATAGCTACTTCAGTGGTGCACCAGAAGCCCATTAAAATGGTTAGTCCTATATCCCATTTGCAAACTTTGGTTGTCCGTGTGCAGATGACTAAGAAGGCAAAGTTTGGATTGAAAGGGCAGGAGAAAATGCGGTATAAGAGAGCCTCTGCTCTTGTATAAATATCACACCTTGATTTAAACCGTTCTGCCTTGGCCAAAATTCCCTATGCTATTGGCTCAGCATGCCTGGGCACTGGAACTTGGGAGAAAAACACTAAGCTGCCTTAGGGACCGAGGCTGGATAAGCATATTTTGCTAATCTTGTTTTTGCAAGCATTAGAGCACAATCTGCTCCATTGTTTCTTTAAGCACAACCCAAGCAAGCACAATCAAGTCTAGGTCAAAGTTGAGATGACTACAAACTAAAGGCTGCTACTCCTGGTTTTCTTCCTTATCTCCCCGGAGAGCAGCAAAGAGTAGAAAGGAGGCAAAAATGAAATGTTATATGCCAAAAACAATCTTAAATTCCTAAGGACAGGGATACTGTAAGGATTTAATTTTCTGTACATTTTTTCCAATCAATCAATAAAATTTCATTTAACCACTGGAGGAGAAGGAGTAGTAGTAATACTAGTAGTAGTAGTAGTAGTGAGGGTAATTATTTAGACTAGGAGTACAATGGAGAGGTATTTAACATGAACTATTTCCTATCATCACTGCTACTACTGCAAACAAAATGATGTAGTTTTTTTAAAAAAATAATTCAATCACAAGCTACTTAGTTTGGAGCTCAGTTTTAATTAATTTAATTAATTTGTCTTTAAAAAGCGAGGTTTTGCATGTAAAAATTCAGTTCTTAATCTTTAGCATCAGCAACTAGTAATGAAAGTCAACTACTGCTGTATATTGTCTATGAGCAATACTGAACAAGATAACAATGTGGTTACAAAAACCATTTACCATCAATATACACTGACTGTGCTTTGCCAGTACAGTGATACCTTGTCTTACGAACTTAATTGGTTCCAGGACAAGGTTCATAAGGTGAAACGTTTGTAAGACGAAACAATGTTTCCCATAGGAATCAATGTAAAAGCGAATAATGCGTGCAAATCCTTCAGGAAAATCCCAAACTTTAGAAGGGGGGCGAACAGAGGGCAGGGAGGAGCAGCGAAAGGGGGCGGGTAGAAGAAGCAAGGCTAGGCTAAAGGGTGAGTGGGAAGGAAGAAAGGCAAGGGGGACGCTCCTCCCTTTTCTTTCTTCAAAAGACACCCTTTCAGTGCCTCTGCAAGCACTCAATTTTCCTAGCTTTGTTAATGCAAACTCTTTCCGTCTCCAAGCCACCCCTTCCTTTTCTTTCTTCAAAAAAGAAAAAAAAAGAAACCCCTTCATCCCAGCAGCAGCAGCGTGTGTTCATAAGGTGAAAATAGTTCGGAAGAAGAGGCAAAAAAATCTTAAACACCGGGTTCGTATCTCAAAAAGTTCATTAGAAGAGGCGTTCGTAAGTCAAGGTACCACTGTAGCTCTGATGGAGGTGTATTCTTCATGTATCCTCAGACTGTATTGGAGTTCTTGTGAAGCCCTTAAAATGGCTACCTCAATATTTCACAGCAAAGATGTTCACATGGGGGATGAAATAAGTTAAGATGGTAACTGCAATTTCAACCATTCCCCTTTTTAGATGTGTCTTCTCATATGACAGAAATCCATATTTTCTGACTTGCCATATATTTTAGGCTTTTCACTCATAATTAAATCTTCACCTTCAATTCTCTGCATGAATTCATCTACTCTACAAGATGAAATGAGCTTCATACTGTAACCTTTCACTCTTTCTTAATTTCACTGATTCAGAATGTATTTCTTTTTCCTCCTCTCATTTCATTTGTTAATTATGTTCTTCACCATTTATTTTTCTTTTATTTCTAATTGATTTTCTATATGCCAGTATGGGGGTTTGGGGCACATTTGAGCCAGATGCCAAAAAGGCGACTAAAAATAAGTTTAATTTTTACCCCAACATATCCAAGCTAGAATTGGGTAATTGAGTAACTGGATTCTACGCAAGCTAAAATCAAATGACCACCTTGCAAACAAGCATTTTGAATACAAACATATATGAAACCTTATCATCCTCATAGACTGAGCCAGCATGGAAATTAAGGCATGTCAACTTTTTCAATTTTCAAGTTCCAAACATTAGGGGTGCTAAAAAGTTATAACATGCTTTGGGGATTGTAAATATATTTTGGTTACTTTAATATAATTTAGATGTGCTTGGTAAGTAGCTACATAAATATCACAACTTTTAAAGTTTCCTTCCTAGGTAATTGCTACAATCTGACTCCAGATTGTAGCAGTTAGTTCAAGAGATCCAGCTGGAAAGAGCTATATAGATATGGATATCTTTGATGATACATGCAGAAGAGAAGAGAGAAGAGAGTAAATCCCTCCCAGTTCAGACCGGTTCACTTGAACTGGTAGCAAACTACTTGTGACATCACAATGATGTAATGCCATCTTTTTAAAAAAAAAAATTTTTTTTAAAAAAACTGGATTTTTTTTCTGTTTTTTTCCCTTTCTGCACATGCACAGAAGTCGAGTTTTTAGTTTTTGCCTTCTTGCTTTTGGCTTTTGGGGGGGATTGTTCAGGCTTTTTGGGGGGATTTTGGGGGATTTTTCAGTACTGCGCATGCATACACCCATGAGGCTCAGCAATGCAGCATGGGAGGAAGTGAATTGGCAGTGAAGTAAGTTAGAACCCACCCCTGGTAAATACTATAGAATATAAACCAAAAACTAATGATAAATGCAACAAAGTGTGAAGAAAATTTGCTTGACATGATTATGATAGCAATATGAGAAAAAATGGTAGTTAATAGAATATCAGACTAAGAGTCCCTAATAACGAAGCAGTCTAAATACCCATTAAAATACTGGGAAGAAGATTATTAGATTATCTAACACAATAATACATGAATAGCAAAGGAAGATGCTAAGAAACAATCACTTCATCTTCTGGAGTCAAGCAAGTTCTTCTTCAAACAGAGTAATCCTTACTGAAACCATCACTAACACATATTGGTCAGCTTCAAACAATGAAACAAAAGAAGATACGGGTTGACTTTGCTTTGATAAATTTCTTATGATTAGCATATTGTAAAACACCCACACCCACAATCAAATTAATTTTTTCTCTGTGTCTGTACACATACCCAAACATACTAAATTCCAAAATGCACACATGAAGATAAATTATTTTGTGTTAATTTGTTGCAAATATTATTTGCAATTAGACGTTTGCTCTTAGAGTCTGAATTTCATGCTGCAAGATCTGGTGATGAAATCGTTTAAACTCCTCTGAGAAATGGCTTCCCTCCTCTTTATGAGAGCAGCATTCATGGCAGCTTTTATATCAGAAAGAAGAGTATCTTAGATAATTTCTCCTTCCATGGAGAATCAATACTGTGTAATCCATCAGTGTAATAGTCCTTTCTTATTTGTTCAGATTTCGTTCTGTGGACAGACTATCAGAATAATGAATACAATGCTTTTTTTTTGTTTTGCCTGAACAATTGAAGCAACTTCGCGGGAAAGACATCATGTTACAGTTAACTGAAGAATATTTTAGCAGCGTAGGAAAAATAGTGAAAACTGATGTTTTTCCAATTGTGGAAGCAGAGCAGTAAATCTACTGCAGAGGATCAAAGCCAAACAGCCATTTCATTAAAAGCAAGAAACAATTCCTGAAGACATTTCTTCCCCCAAAGTATATGTATCATACGCAAACAAATATAGAGTGGCCTCAACAACCCAAATGAGCAACAAGAACTCTTGCCACTTTGAAAGAGAATAAAAAACTATAGATTTTATTTGCTGTAGAAATATCTTCCAAATGTATACACTCGATAAATGTTTCGCTTTTTTTAAAAAAAGTTCCAACTCCTTTCCCAAATGCTTTTAAGGATACTTAATTCTATTATTATTATACTTTTAAATGCTGTAAGCAAAACCTTTGTACATAGAATGGCATTATGATTTCATCATAAACTAACTTGACACATTATTTAACCCATATAAGTTATATACACATTATTAACATAGAAAGGAGAACAAAATATTTAACAATTTAAATTCCTCCAACACCTTATGTAAAACTCACAAGGTCAAAATTCAATTGGATTCAGTTGAGGAATTCTTCTGATAACTCTGTATACATAATATTTGCTAAATGCAACTGAAGACATGATGGATTTTTCTGGGTCTCATTTTTATGGATGGGGGAAGAAAATGATATAAAACTTTAAAGAAATGAGCCATATTTTGCCAGAGTAGACATGTTAGTAGAGCTTAACTCTTCTTGTTTGTTCATAGTATTATACCATTTATTTAAGTATTCTGCCATTCTTTCTGTAACTTTGTATAATGCCCCTAAAATACGGATGTTCATGACTACTATTTGCAGATGACACAATTTTAGGATAATCCTGGAGTTAATTTCGTGGGTGTACAACAGTTCTTTCTCCGGTTAGAAACCCTTCAAAGTAGTCAAAGGTGTAGCTGGTTCAAAATCACTTCATTAATCTAATTAAAGTTGTTTGATGTTATTTAAGTTACCCTCCTTAAATGTTCTAACCAAACAGGTCTACTTTTGCGTCCAATAAAATGAAAAACAGAAAGAAGAAAACAGTCTGGGCACTTCTTGTCATGATCAGCTGGATGAAGAACGTTTAGTAGCTTAATGAATGGCAACCTGCAAAAATGCCCCTGAGAAAGAACCACAGCAGCTGATCTTTCAGCAAAACTGATGGAATAACTCTTCGTGAGAGACAGAGAAGAGTCCAGGTCTGCCTTATCTTAAATTAACACAGTAGCCATTATCATATTAGCTTTACTAGGCTTCAAAAAAAATATAAGACAGGGTTTTATTTTGGGGAAATATATATACTGCTCAAAAGAATAAAGGGAACACTTAAAAAAAAGAATGTAACTCCAAGTAAATCAAATTTCTGGAAAATCAAACTGTCCATTAGGAAGCAACACTGATCGACAATCAATTTCACATTCATTCCTTCATTCCTTCATTCCTTCATTCCTTCATTCCTTCATTCCTTCATTCCTTCATTCCTTCATTCCTTCATTCCTTCATTCCTTCATTCCTTCATTCCTTCATTCCTTCAGTCCTTCATTCCTTCATTCATTCATTCATTCATTCATTGGATTTGTATGCCACCCCCCTCCAATGTTGTGCACATTCAACTTTGTACAGAACAATATTCAATGAGAATATTTCATTCATTCAGATCTAGGGTGTATTATTTGAGTGTTCCCTTTATTTTTTTGAGCAGTATATATATTAGCCTTATTTTGGGGGAGGTCTTATTTTGGGACATGTGGACCAAGATGGAACTCCTCTGCCATCTTACCTGATTTATAGCTTTGTGTCCCTAACTCTAACAGAGGAAATGGTGGGGATTGGCTGAGCATACATTTAAATATTTGGGGGGAAGGCTTATTTTGGGGGGAGGGTTTATTTTGGGAGAGGGCTCATTTTCAGGGAAGCAACACACACACACACACACACACACACACACACACAAACCTTAGACCTCCTTCAACCCAACAGTTCACTTTACTAATGTGCAAGAAAAATCTATAGGTCTCTGGCAACTCAGGTGTTTTTATTTTAAAACAGGAAGAGACCTGCTAGATCAAATAAAACCCATCTAGTACAGTGTTATGTTCCCACAATGGCCAATCAATTGCATGGAAAGCCCACAAGAAGGACATGAATCAATAGCATTCTCCCATACGTTTTCTAGCTACCAGTATTTTAAGTGATGCGATGCCTGATACCAGAGGCAGAATAGCCATCATGACTTATAACCAATAAACTGCCTTATCATTATGAAATAAATATTGGGCATGTGTCCAATGATTATAACATCTAGGAAACAGTTTGCAGTACAATGGGGGAGTCATTACTTTTCCCTTTCTTCAGGTCAAGTAAATGCTGAGAAAGATTGATAACTTGCAGAGAGATAAAAGAAAGAATGCTGAAAAGATGAGATTGGTAGACCTAATAAGGGAGACCATCCCACACAATATAGTTGCCTGGTAGAGCACAGAGAGCAGGAGAGTGATGAATCAGAGTTGGAGTCCCAGCAGGAAGACAGCCCATCATCAAACATCCCAGGATCCACAAAAGGAGACTACTAAGAAACAAAGAATAAAGAAAGCTCAACTATATTGGAATGCATGGAAGAGAAAGACTGCAAAATGTTGAAAGTTAAGAATTGGAGGTGTGACTGAGCACAGCATGCTAGCAATTTCATAGCATGAACCATGATGAAACAATGAAAGGAAGCAAGCAAAGACATCAGGAAACAGTGGAAAGGATGTGGTCAGCTGATGCAGAAGATGAAAGTGCAAAGCAATCTATAATGTTGCTTCCTTAGCCATAGATAACAGTGTCACAGTAGACTTCAAGTGCTAATAAAATTAAATACCAATTCCAAATCCTGCAATCTATATTGTGAAGTTCAAAAAAAAAAAAAAAGAATTCGCAATTCAAAACTGAAGCAACAGAAGCAATAAAATCCAGTGGGTCACAACCACGTACAACCACATACATCCCTTCACTCCTCCACTCGAAATAGAATACCCTACGAGATTAGACTTTCAATCCTGGGCCTAGAAAGTCTAGAACTAAGACGCCTTAAACAAGATCTAAGTATTGCCCACAAGATCATATACTGCAACGTCCTGCCTATCAGCGACTACTTCAGCTTCAACCACAACAACACAAGAGCACACAACAGATTTAAACTTAATATTAACCGCTCCAAACTTGACTGTAAAAAATATGACTTCAGTAACCGAGTTGTCGAAGGGTGGAACTCATTACCTGACTCCATAGTGTCATCCCCAAACCCCCAACACTTTACCCTTGGATTATCTACGGTTGACCTATCCAGATTCCTAAGAGGTCAGTAAGGGGCGAGTACAAGTGCACTAGAGTGCCTTCCGTCCCCTGTCCTATTGCTCTCCTATATCTCCTATACCTTTCTTCTATTCCTATATCTCTTCTTCTATTCTTTCATTGATATGTTCTATTACTATATCTTCTTTTCTATTCTTTCTTAGATATATTTTACTATGAGTATCTCCTCTATAACCTTCATCATGTATTTTACTATGTCTGTGTGTGTGTGTGTATGTGTGTATATATATATATATATATATATATATATATATATATATATATATATATATATATATATATATATATATCACATGTTTAAGCTGAATTTGAAAATTAAGGGAGACTAGGATAGATCTATTTCGGCCTTATTTTGGCCTCATCAGCTAGCCATACCCACTGGGACTTGAACCTACAACCTTTGCCTTGTAAGGCAGAGAATTAACCTCTAGGCTACAGTATCCAATCCCTTCAGCTCTGTACCATATATATATATATACACCATATGTATATATATATATACACCCACTAAATCCCTCATTGTGTATTGGACTAACTAACTAACTAACTAACTAACTAACTAACTAAATAAATAAATAAATAAATAAATAAATGAATGAATAAATAGATGAATAAATGAATAAATAAACAAACAAACAAATAAACAAACAAACAATAGACAGAAGGAAGTCTTGTTCTCAAAAAGCAAACTTTTCTCAGTTACTGCATAATCCCTTGTTCAAACATTAGGAAGACATATTATGGGTTAAAGATTCTAATCTATAGGTCTTTGTACATTAACACCTTCCAAAATGAGCTGTAGCTTCTCATTATCTTACAAGGATCAACATATTCTGACTACAGAAGATTAATTTAAACAGTAATTCAGCCTTCCCCAATTAGATTTGCTGAAATACTATTTCCTAAAATTCCTAATCAGCAAAGCCAACGTCGAATAGAATCTCTGGGAGTTTTAGAGAAGACCTGGAGTATGCTAAACTGAGGAACGAACATCATCCACATGTATATTTAGAAGCAAGTTCAGAGCCCATATAGCAGAAGATATATTTGGAAGACTTTTTATTAATTCAACTGAACCCCACTTTAGCACTAAGCTTTTTCTCAGAGCACAATAACAGAGAGCATTTAATGTTTTAGGATGAGATGTAGATTTTTAATATTATCTGATGTTTATATTTCCAAAGCAGATTATAATTTCAGACTATAATAAACTATATTGCTGTGTAGTATTTGGGAATAAAAAAGAAAAAGTTGCTATGGAGCACCCAAGGGGGAATTCTTTAAAACGGTTATAAGGTATCCCAAAATTGTAGTTGACTACCAGGAAAATATTTACTTTCATTAAAGGAATTGTGGCAGTGACTATACACATGCGTGCATTGCAAGCACCATATTCCCTCCAAAGCATTGCACATTGTCTTAATATTGTTACAGTGGTACTCAACTGCTTTGAAACTTGTCAAATGTGATACTCAATGCATTTTGACATGGTACTTTGTCCCGGTACTTGTAGTTTGTTTGGTACTTGATGCACAATTCAATTCAATTCAATTCAATTCAATTTATTAGATTTGTATGCCGCCCCTCTCCAAAGAATCGCTTGTCAGTGTTGGCTGCCTCATAACTCACTACCCTTTCCAGGGTCATGCATTAGTCACATAGTTTGTTTGTTACTCGTTGTTTTTAGTACCCATCGTGTCTCCTGGAACCAATTAATGACAAGTACTGATGTAGCACTGTACTTGAAATATGATGCTGCTGAAAGAGACTTACTAATTGTTTTAAGGTTATATAAGATTCAAAAAATACAGATAAAGGTGAAATCTGCAATCTGAATGACTACAAAAGAAATATACTTCAAATGTTTGGTATTTACCTACATTAAAGAAATCTGATTAGTTGCATTTAGTAGTTCTACAGATGCAAGTACATTGCTTGTCTTCTTTTTATATACTTCTTTCTTCGTTAAAAAAGGACTCAAAATATTCCCGTTTATAGAGAAGTGGATGAAAGACTGCATTTGGCAAGCCTCTTTCATTTTGTAATTTGTTTCATTGTGCAAATGCAGCAAAGGGGTTTTCTATTATGCTTTCAGTTTGAGTCTGCATAGAGTAACTTCCAGCTGTTGACTGTGCGATTAGTCCTTTAAAGTGCAAAAATGGCTGTTTACAAATACCCATAATTACTGTAATTTTCAGGCAAGAAATCTGCATTCACCTCAAACCAGCCCACATGCCAGTTTTGCCTGGACAAAATTATTTTTTTTTCCTAAGGTTAGAAATCTCAATCACTTTTATTCTTAAAAATTAAGAAAATATATTTTGACTCAGAAGTAGATTTTAGCATGAATAGACCTTTGAGACACCCAACTGTTTCTATAATATTTCCTATTCTGGGGGAGTAATTTTTTTCCTTGATAGCATTTGTTTTTATATGCGCTACACTGGAATGATGTTTTCTGAATACTGCCAGGGAAGACTTATCATATGTGGATGCCATTGCTGTAACATAAAGATAAGGATGGAAGCTTATGGCACGCATAAGCTCATGAGTCTGTAAATTGGAACTATCCTTCAAAATACAATGAATTTTACCAATCCAGGATTTTAAAAAAAAAGAAAAATAATGAAATACGTACGCAAACAATCTACAAATACTGTTTTCCACAAAATTATTTTATTTCATTGACTTAAAATATGACAAGGCTTACCTCATAGAAGAAGAAAAAAATAAAGCCATTGGCCCATTTCTTACTATGCTTTCAGGAGAGCAGGATTATGGGCTGGTGGAGTAGGGGAGAGACAGAATCCAAGAGTTCTATGCTTGGAATTCTCTGCCTTAGAATTACTTAAGTACAAAATGCATTGGATCGTCTTTCACAAGGAACAGAAGTGATATACACTGAACCCTCGAGTTTCGCGTCCTCAAGGATCGCGAAAGGGCTATTTCGCGAGTTTTCAACCCGGAAGTAAACTCCACCATCTACGCATGCGTGCCCTTCCACGCATGCGTAGATGGTGGAGTTTCCCCGCCGGGCAGAGGCTTCCCTGGGTCTTCCCCCTCTTGCCCCCGTAAGACCCCAGCGGCGGCGCGAGCAACGGCGTGGGCGGGCGGGCGGCACGCACGGGGACACCCCAGCTCGGCTCCCCAGCTGGGAAGCGGCCCCAGCAACAGCGTGGGCGGGCGGGCGGTGCCCGCGCGCTTGGGGACATCGCAGCTCGCTCCCCAGCTGGGGAGCCGAGCTAGGGAGTCCGGACCGCGCGCGCGCGTTGCTGGGGAGCGCTTGGGGAATCCCTAGCTCCGCTTCCCAGCTGGGGAGCGGAGCTAGGGATTCCCCAAGCGCGCGCGCTTTCCCCAGCAACGCGCGCGCGGTCCGGACTCCCTAGCTCGGCTCCCCAGCTGGGAAGCGGCCCCAGCAACAGCGTGGGCGGGCGGGCGGTGCCCGCGCGCTTGGGGACATCGCAGCTCGCTCCCCAGCTGGGGAGCCGAGCTAGGGAGTCCCGACCGCGCGCGCGTTGCTGGGGAAAGCGCGCGCGCTTGGGGAATCCCTAGCTCGGCTCCCCAGCTGGGGAGCGGAGCTAGGGATTCCCCAAGCGCGCGCGCTTTCCCCAGCAACGCGCGCGCGGTCCGGACTCCCTAGCTCGGCTCCCCAGCTGGGGAGCGGAGCTAGGGATTCCCCAAGCGCGCGCGCTTTCCCCAGCAACGCGCGCGCGGTCCGGACTCCCTAGCTCGGCTCCCCAGCTGGGAAGCGGCCCCAGCAACAGCGTGGGCGGGCGGGCGGTGCCCGCGCGCTTGGGGACATCGCAGCTCGCTCCCCAGCTGGGGAGCCGAGCTAGGGAGTCCCGACCGCGCGCGCGTTGCTGGGGAAAGCGCGCGCGCTTGGGGAATCCCTAGCTCGGCTCCCCAGCTGGGGAGCGGAGCTAGGGATTCCCCAAGCGCGCGCGCTTTCCCCAGCAACGCGCGCGCGGTCCGGACTCCCTAGCTCGGCTCCCCAGCTGGGGAGAGGAGCTAGGGATTCCCCAAGCGCGCGCGCTTTCCCCAGCAACGCGCGGGCGGTCGGGACTCCCTAGCTCGGCTCCCCAGCTGGGAAGCGGCCCCAGCAACAGCGTGAGCAATGGGGTGGGCGGGCGCGAGCAACGGGGTGGGCGGGCGAAGGGCGGGCGGCAGTGGAAGCAAAAACACCATCTGCGCAAGCGCAGATGGTGTTTTTACTTCCGCACCGCTACTTCGCTAAAAATCGATCATCGCGTGGGGTCCTGGAACGGAACCCTCGCGATGATCGAGGGTTCACTGTACAGTAACATACATAGAAACATAGAAACATAGAAGTCTGACGGCAGAAAAAGACCTCATGGTCTATCTAGTCTGCCCTTATACTATTTTCTGTATTTTATCTTAGGATGGATATATGTTTATCCCAGGCATGTTTAAATTCAGTTACTGTGGATTTATCTACCACATCTGCTGGAAGTTTGTTCCAAGGATCTACTGCTCTTTCAGTAAAATAACATTTTCTCATGTTGCTTTTGATCTTTCCCCCAACTAACTTCAGATTGTGTCCCCTTGTTCTTGTGTTCACTTTCCTATTAAAAACACTTCCCTCCTGGACCTTATTTAACCCTTTAATATATTTAAATGTTTCGATCATGTCCCCCCTTTTCCTTCTGTCCTCCAGACTATACAGATTGAGTTCATTAAGTCTTTCCTGATACGTTTTATGCTTAAGACCTTCCACCATTCTTGTAGCCTGTCTTTGGACCCGTTCAATTTTGTCAATATCTTTTTGTAGGTGAGGTCTCCAGAACTGAACACAGTATTCCAAATGTGGTCTCACCAGCATTCTATATAGTGGGATCATAATCTCCCTCTTCCTGCTTGTTATACCTCTAGCTATGCAGCCAAGCATCCTACTTGCTTTCCCTACCGCCTGACTGCACTGTTCACCCATTTTGAGACTGTCAGAAATCACTACCCCTAAATCCTTTTCTTTTGAAGTATTTGCCAACACTGAACTGCCAATACAATACTCAGATTGAGGATTCCTTTTCCCCAAGTGCATTATTTTACATTTGGAAACATTAAACTGCAGTTTCCATTGCTTAGACCATTTATCTAGTAAAGCTAAATCATTTACCATATTACAGACGCCTCCAGGAATATCAACCCTATTGCACACTTTAGAGTCATCGGCAAATAGGCAAACCTTCCCTACCAAACCTTCCCCTATGTCACTCACAAATATATTAAAAAGAATAGGACCCAGAACAGATCCTTGTGGCACACCGCTTGTAACCTGACTCTGCTCAGAATACTCGCCATTAACAATAACTCTCTGATGTCTACGCTTCAGCCAGCTGCAAATCCATTGAACTATCCAGGGATTAAGTCCAATCTTCACTAATTTATCTATCAGCTCTTTATGTGGAACCGTATCAAAGGCTTTGCTGAAGTCCAGGTAGGAAATATCCACGGCACCACCTTCATCCAACACCTTTGTGACATAGTCAAAGAAATCAATGAGATTAGTCTGACATGATTTGCCTTCAGTAAAGCCATGCTGATTTGGGTCTAATAAGTTATTGTTTTTTAGGTGCTGATTTATCCTCTTTTTGAGTAGAGTCTCCATCATTTTAACTACAACTGATGTCAAGCTAACTGGCCTGTAGTTACCAGCTTCTTCTCTACTGCCCTTCTTGTGAATAGGCACAACACTGGCCATTCTCCAATCCTCAGGAACTTCTCCTGTTAACAAGGATTGGTTAAACAAATCAGTCAGGGGGGTAGCAAGGACAGATCTGAGTTCTTTAAGAACTCTGGGGTGGATGCCATCTGGACCCATTGCCTTATTTATCTTTAATCGTTCAAGTTCTTCTAAGACATCGGCTTCTAAGATCACTGGAGCTGAATCCGTACAGCTGGAAGCAATGCTATATCCCTCTATAGTATTATTTTGTAAGGTGTCTTTTGAGAAAACTGAACAGAAGTAGCTATTGAAATGGTCAGCGATCTCCTTATTCCCATTAATGCATGTATTATTCCCGGTACTAAGCTTCGTGATGCCGCAGTTTTTCTTCTTCTTATCATTAATATATCTGAAGAAGGTTTTATCCCCCTTCTTTACAGATTTGGCAATTTCTTCCTCTTTTGAGGCTTTAGCAGCATATATTATCTGTTTCGCCTCCTTCTGTCTCATTTTATATACCTCCCTATCAGCTATACTTCCAGACTCTTTATACCTCCTATAGGCAGCCTTTTTTTCATTGACTATAGCCCTTACATCATTGCTAAACCATAGCAGTTTCTTCTTCCTTTTACCTTTAGTTATTTGTCTTACATACAGTCCAGTGGCTTTTAAGATGGCCTTTTTTAATACAGTACATATGGACAGTTCCACACAGGCCTCCTTTTTGGAGTAACAGGCAATAGATCTGGTGCATAGATATAAGAAGATAAAATATTTGAAAAAGTTATCTATATGGAACCAGGATGTTTATATCATATAGTTTTTGGTTTCTATGGATGTAAGTCACCAGAATTCACATTCAAGACCCTGATTGAAAAATAAATGGGGACTCTGGCATCCACCGCACGGATAGTAAAATAAGAAAGCTATCAAAGAAGCCCTGACCTCAAAGAATAAAACAGAACTGGAAGCCTTCTGAGGATTACTGAAATTTTGCAGTATATTTTTTTAAAAAGAAGGTGACCATTACTGAGCCACTCCACAGACTACTGGGGAAGATGACCATGGGGACATAGGGACAGAGAGAAGACAAAATATTTGCTGCTGTTAAAGAACTGCTCTCATCTGAGAGCATCCTAATACAGTATAATGAAACCCTTCCCCTAGTATTGACATGTGATGCATCCCCTTTCGAAGTCGGAATTGTCCTCAGTCATCGGTTACCAAATGGATCAGAAGCGCTCAAAAACATTTCCCCCAGCTGAAAGAAACTACAGTCAAGGAAGCACTGACTACAGTTGTTGGAATCAAACACTTCCATGAATATCTGTATGGTATCCCACCAGGAAGATAGATCATAAACTACTGCTGGGACTCCTTGCAGGTAACTAACAAATGCCAAACTACATATCCCCCAGAATGACAAGATGGTCCATCTTCCTGATGGGATAGATTACAGTCTGATTCATCTCTCTGGGAAAAGCATCAGCAATGCAAACTACCATCCCAAGACAACTTAGGACTCAACCAGACAAACCAGGTCACTCAAAATAAATGATCTGGTGTTCACCCTCAATTATACATGGTACCCCAAGTGGGTGAGAACTAAGATTGTAGCAGTCACCAGTCCTAAGTCATATCGAGTAGAACTAGATAACGGCCGAGTGTGGTGGAGGCATATAGATCAACTCTGTCAGATGTTAGGAGAATCATGGCTATGCCAAAGTGTGGAACCATAGCCACAAATGATGCCCAGGTGGAATTGGGAGCTACTTGGGCCTCTGTCCCAAGGAGCAAACACAACAAGCAAGCAGGAGGACAAAGCAGAGAACCAGCCCTGACTACTAGAGACCAAGAGACCCTGCTCTCAAACCCAGACATGGAGCGCAAACACTTATCTGGAGGTGCCGGAGTTCAGCAAAGCCATCTGGGCCTGGAGGATGGAGATGCTAGGCTAGAAACGATCACATCCACCAGAGGATTCCAGGTGGTTCCACCAGTAGATCCAGGAGTGGCAATAGGCACAACCGCATCAGCCAAAGTTCCAGGAACAACTGAAGAGCACAGGCCCAGTAGGCCAGTGAGAAACCCCAACTATCTGCATGACTGCATAGCACTAATCAACAACCAACTGGACAGTTCTCAATCTAGGAGGGGAGGGCTTTTATATATGGATGTACATGACCAGAATTTACATATGAGACTCTGATTGGTTTAACTGATGGTGGGAAAAATAAACCGCTGTCAGTGACTGACTAGCCTGCCGGAGCTCGTTAAATAATGAGCTCCGGTAGCCTACCAGCAGTTCATATTACTAGTGGCTAGGAAATAAAAGGAAATAAAATTTAAAAATGATCCCTTACACATAGATTTTTGGTAGAAACCAGGTTTCTTCTCACTAAGATATTCCTAGGTTCAGTTGGTTTTTTTAAACCTCTTTATCTATGCCTTTTGTACCTGACTGTAACTGGTGGGTATTAGGATTGTATTCAAATAAAAGGGTTGTAAGCATTAATGGGCAGCCAAATTTTTTACTGCCACACTGTGGGTGTGGCTTATTTTGTGGGTGTGGCTTGCTAGTCATGTGACTGGGTGGGAGTGGCTTGCTGGCGGGAGTGGCTTGAACGATCATCATCATTCAAGTGAACTGTTAAATCCTCGACTTACAACCTCACCAGTGTCACTCTCTGGGGTGACAATTTGATTTGCGTTTCCCATGCTCTCCTTCCTGGGTCGCCCCCTGCCTCAGGCTGGCTAGCTAGGCAAATGGGTGCTGATCATCTATTGAGAAAAGAGGGGGGAGAAAATGGGCCCCTGCAACTCCTGCCAGTGCTGGTCTCCTTGCCGCTTTCTAAGGAGGATAGGAGGGGGGATAGTCAGCTGGAGTTGGGCACACAGCTTCATTTCTGGTGAAATGCATTCCACCCTGTCCTGCCTGCTGCCCACCCCTGGTTGTAAGGTTATATAGTCTGTCCTGTTTAAATAGCAATTTAGGCTGCTGAATGTATCCCCCCACTTTATAAATGAGAATGAGAGGGAGATAGGTTGCTTTGGATGTCCAATAGGGAAAGAAAGGTGGGTGAGATGGTGGAATTGCTTGATTATGTCCCTTCCTGCCATTTGTACACTAGTCTAACTCAATCTTCAGCTACTGTGCAGCTTGTGAATATTTTAAGTTCTCACATAGAAAAGCAGGTGAACAAACTTTGAGAAGACAAATGATAAATTAAACAATCCTTTACCTCTCTGGGCTTATACTCTAAGGACTACCTCCAAAGAGGCTTTTTAGTCCCAAAAATGTTTAGGAAAAAGGCAATTGCCTATCTGTAATAGACATGTCAACCTTTTTGACAGGATTAAATAGAGCTTTTGCTGTCTAAAACAGATATATGTCCATAAACACAATCAAAACATCTCTTCTCTTTTAAGAAGTGAGTAATTCTAAGGAAAAGATAAATATCCAGTACATTATAGATGAAAATACTGTCCCAAACAATATGGCCTTTGAGAACCTGTTAGTCAATAAAATAAAACACTCCATTCTCTTTAATTAACATATGAAATAAACACAATTTGCAACACCTAGTGTGCAGCAGCAATTAAGAGGAAAGGCTTAGTTAAACCTTCTAATATCTCATTTAAATATGCAATTAAGGGATAATTGCTTACAATCAATAAAAAATGAATTATTTTACAGGGGGCTAAATTATTATTATTTTTAGTGGGGCTTTCTGCAACTTTAGAGAGAATTTTATACCTCTTGCTAGATCAACATTGTGCTACTTTAGAGTCTTTTGATTTATTCCGGTACGATATAGCAACCGCTTTAAAAATGAAGGCTTCAAAAGCCAGTGGTCACTTTTGTTGTTCCTATTTTAGTCCTGGGAATTGTAGTTTTGGATTTTAAACAAATGATGGTAAACAGTAAAATGTAGCTCCCAAAGTGCTTTAAGGGCAGTTAAAAGCAGGTTTGTATTTCCTGTACATTTTATGTTATCTATTAGCTGCAGCTTTCTCTGTCTTTGCTGATTTTGTCCAAACAGAATAAAATATCCATGTACAATTCATATTTTCCTACAAACGTAATCAGGATAGAAGCTTTGAAAGAGAAAAGGCATTTCTGATCAGTTTGTAGCCCTTCCAAAAACAACACAATCTTCACATAGGTTCAGATTCTCTGTGAAAATCCTTCTAATAATATTAATTTTGATTATCATGTACAAAATAACAATGTATTGCAGGAACTCTAAAATTATAAAAATTCAATAAAACAGAAACAAAAGTAAACTTACTGGGACTTTTTCCACCCCCAAACATTAATAGAATGTCTTTTTTGACACATCATAAAAATATTAACTTCGGAATTGATAACTCCCAAGAAATAAACTTATATTTGGGGGGGGGGGGGGGACTTCTTAGCAAATCACTTCCTTTGTTGCCAAGCTGAGATGCATTAAATTACAATTCTCATAATTCCCAAAATTTATCATTTACGCCATACAGACTTGCATTATTCTTTGGAGATATAATTCATTTTGGTATAATTAATGCATAGAGCTGGAGAGCAACTAAATGTTAAGGAAATCTAACACATTTAAAGGTTGCTCTGTGTTACCAAAACAGCCTGAAATAAGCCTAACAGTTGCAATCAATTATACAAGTGAAAAACAAGTGTGATTATATGCCCTTTGTATTATCCATTTTTTAACACATACAGGGTCAGATAGCTGACGTCAATTTAGACTATATTAGGGAGAAGTTTAGCTGAATCTGTGGTATAGATACAAGCCAATTTCATTATTGAACAACTAACCTTGTGGTGCCACTGGAATAATCTGGAACTGAATACGCCAAAACCTCAGAAATGGTGGTTGACTTTAGGAGAAACCTGCCCATCGTTCCAACTCTTACAATTCTAGACAACAGAGTATCAAGTGAGGATATCATGTCAATTGTAAAAGTTCTCCTGGCAGAACATATTTTTCTTTATAACAATTTGGGTAGAACATTGTGGTGTTAATTCTCCACATCATTTTCCTACCTAGATGCAAAATGCACTTCAGAAAATGCTCACAAAGCCTTTATCATAGAAGTTGATTCTCTATTAGCTATAGAACTGTTTCTATTAAAATTTGATGGGGTTCCATGAGAAATTTAAAGAACAACAACAACAACAAAAATGTTTATTTGAGCCTAGACACAGTTCTCTTTCTTTGTTTTTGGAGCAGAGGTTTCAAGTTTTGTTTTGTTTAAAAAAAAAATCTTTTGCAATTGAAGACCCCAGATTAATACAGTGTAAATCAGTGTTCCTCAACTCTATGGAGAGGGGCAGAGAGTCTTCGAAGAGGGGCAGCATATAAATTTAATAAATAAATTTAATAAATAACCTGGCAACCTTAAAATGTGTGGCCTTTGATGTGTCAAATTTCCAGCCAATTGTAGGTTGCTGCCAGTTCAGACCTATTCACCTGAACCAGTTTCAGAAATTTGCCCCCGCTCACCGAATCGGCAGTGATGACTGACTGGCCATGCCCCCGAACCAGTACTCTGGTTACCACGTCTGGCAAAGAATCCTCTGTGCATATACAAAGGCTCCTGTGCATGTGCAGAGGGTCATTTCCCCGATGTGATGTTGGTGCAAAACACGCACTTCCTATGAAATGTGAATTGGTAGGGAAGGTAACTATAACAGACCCCTGCTTCCAGTCAACTCCCAGCTGATTGGGGACTTCTGGGAATTGAAGTTTGTTAAGATATTCATGAACTGGGAGAGCCCATGTTAACAAGATTAGCCAATGAATAGCCATAGCCAATAGGAGCTAACCACTTCTGAGTCTGTGCAGAGAATCGAAAATGGAATTTAAGCTTAAGGTTGGGCATGGCTTACTCTCCACTCTGCCCTCTCTGCTCACTCTATATTCTCTCGCTCTTAACTCTGCTGAAATGAAACTGTTATCTGCTGACTGTAATTGCTTGAAAAAGAATTCTGATTATGGTATTGTAAATTCATCTGTTACTATGTTTGTAAAGAAATTATTGAATCCAACTGAATCAGTCATCTGTGTGTGCTTCTGGTTTTGATTTTGCAACAATATCTTAAAATTGCAAAGTTTGAAACATACTGAAAACTAATAATATATATATTAAAAGATAGCACTTTTCTTTTAGGAATTCCATCCTTACACATCTCTTTGCAACAATGGTTTTGCTTTTTTTAAAAATAGCTACTGCTTTTCATCTCTTTCACCTCTTTTTTTATGGGGCTATTTTATGTGCCTCTTGACTGGTATAACTTTTTATTTTAATGTGAAAACTTAAATTCAGAAGCTCTTGAAAAGCTAAAAAAGAAAATAAAAACTTTCTAAATAATTTAATAATAAGGCCTTCAAGACCTGGAAATACTTCAGTTAATGCATTGATACACTGGATTCCTGTTTAGTTTAATTCTTATAAAGGCTAATTGTAAAACACAGCATAATTTTAATGAAACATTTTGGCCTTGACCAAGAAAGGATAATGCAAAGAGTCAATATCTTGGATGGAATATAGGGTGTGATGCCCAGTGCAACAAGAAAAGGCAACAATAATTATGTACAAATAATTGCAAATGCAGGAATAAATACCACATTGTTGTCAGTGAGGAATAAGATAACATTTCTCTCCTCTAGCAGATTATATGCAAATTAGATTGGATTTACTAGTAAGACCTATTAAGGGTTTTCATTAGATCAGCAACAGATTCTGACTTCCAATTGCTTAAAAATCGGAATAATGATTTTATCACTTATTTACTAATTACATGAAATGAAGGATGCTTGTGATGAAAAACATGTATGATTTATTTGTGGAAAGATTGTGTGTTCTATTTAGTTCTGTTTGCTAAACAAAAATCTCTTACATTGGATTGTTTCATCATGAAACCGTGTCTCCTGTGCTGAGTTGTTTTATAGTCTTTGAATTTACAAAGAAGAAATAAGAATATTGTAGGCCTGAAAGTTATCCATCCCTCTGGAAATGTATATATATATATGCTACATGCTATATGTATATGTATATGTATATGTATAGGTACACGTACACACACACACACACACACACACACACACACAGATATATATATATATATATATATATATATATATATATATATATATATATATATATATATATATATATATATATGTAGATTGTTCTGAGTTCGGGTTTTGCCCCGTGTAATATTTTCATATTTACAGCAACACGAAGCTTAAAACTTCAGCCTGATGATGGTGAATGTGATTTCACCGAAACGTCGCATAGACACTCAAAATATTACACGGGGCAAAACCCGAACTCAGAACAATCTACATATATATACCCGTGAAAATCTACGAAAACAAATATATATATATATATATATATATATATATATATATATATATATATATATACACATACATACATACATACATACATATACATACATACATATACATACATACATATATATATATGATGGTCTTGGTATATTCGGGTTTCTTCCCGTGTAGGATTTGGAAATTTCTGGCGACGTTTCAATGAGGTCCCACTCATCATCTTCAGGCTGGTGTTTCTGTCCTTGTTCTAGGGCGAACACTGCGAGACCTGAGCTGCCTTCCTTCTAATTAACAACCATTAACTAATCAGCTTACCTCAGCTACATCAACGACCCCAGGTGTTACCCCACTGACTCACCAGGAAGTTTCTACACAGCAAGCAATTGCTGAGCCATCAAACCACACCCAGCCACCAGTATTTATAGAAGGAAAGCAGCTCAGGTCTCGCAGTGTTCGCCCTAGAACAAGGACAGAAACACCAGCCTGAAGATGACGAGTGGGACCTCGTCGAAACGTCGCCAGAAATTTCCAAATCCTACACGGGAAGAAACCCAAATATACCAAGACCGTCATATATATAGATCTATCCTAGTCTCCCTTAATTTTCAAATTCTGCTTAAACATGTGACACATATATATATATATATATATATATATATATATATATATATATATATATATATATATATACCTGGTGTCATTGATTTAACTGAGGTATGCTGATTAGTTAATGATTGTAGATTAGGGGTGATATCCTGAATAGTTGGAGCTTGCAGGTTACTTGGTTGTTTTGCAATGTGTGTTCTGAGTCTGGTTTCAGTTTCTATGGCTGGGATACGTTTGTTAATGAGGGCTGGTTTCCAGATGTCTGGTAGGCGGGAGGTATCATCCCACTTGTTCATATTTTGGGGGTGTTTTTCTATCTTGATGGCTTCCATGATTATTCTTTTGCTGTAGTGTTCTGTTTTGAAAAATAATGTAGTACTGTCAAAATCAATTTTATGTCCTGTAGTTTTGAAGTGTTGGAAAAGGGAGGAGGTTTTATCTTTTTTTCTTAATGCATTCTTATGTTAACAACCAAGTAGCCTGCAAGCTCCAACTACTCAGGATATCACCCCTAATCTACAATCATTAACTAATCAGCATACCTCAGTTAAATCTGACTCACCAGGCAATTCTACACAGCAGGCAATTGTTGAGCCATCAAACCACACCCAGCCACCAGTATTTATAGAAGGAAGGCAGCTCAGGTCTCGCTGTGTTCGCCCTAGAACAAGGACAGAAGCACCAGCCTGAAGATGACGTCACCAGAAATTTCTAAATCCTACATGGCAAGAAACCCGAAGATACCAAGACCGTCATACCTGTACCCGTGAAAATCTACAAAAACAAATTATATACACACACACACACACACACACACACACACACACATATCATATATATATATATATGTACATATAAATCCATTTTGTATCCATTGTGTGTGTGTGTGTGTGTATGTATTGAACCATATTTATTGTTCTAAATTCTAACTTTCACTGCTTAGTATTAAATGCAAACAATTTTGAAAGCTCAAATGAAAATTATAAATATTTGATTATAAAGAGTTATACAATAAGTTATTGTATTGATCAATACGGTACCAATTTTTGAATCATTAGGAAAAACTTTAAAAAATGTATAAAGATTCTGAGGATAATGGAATTATGGTAACTTCTCTGAAATCTAACAGGAATCGGGTCATACATTTACTTTAATTATTAGAGATACAATTAGATTCAATTGTTGAATTTCTTACAGCCTAAAAGCCATGAATACAGAGATATTTTAAATCTCCTAGATTCAGTATTTATTCCAATCTTGAATATCAGGTTTTAAAAAACCTCTTCTTCCATGTAACACTCCTTTATCTTTCCCGTCTACTGCTGGAACTGCCAATTAATTTCCTATTTTTCAAATACCCTTTCTCAACAAGAACAAAAATATTTGTTTTATAAGAGGTATCCTGTATTCCTGCTCATTTTAAATTCTTCCTCTGCTTTAATTTAAGAGATAACTCATTCCTGTTTGCTGAGTCTTAATGCACTGTGATTTTTTTCCCTACAAGCAATATACGTGTGTAATTAATAAACAATTTAGTATGTTGAGAAACCTAGGAACTTGGCAAATGTTCTGGGGATATGAAATCTCAGGAAAAGCAGCACATTATAAGAAATAGTAAGTAATTACTTATGTAAGCTTTTCTTTTTAATTCTAAGAACATTAGCTACTAATTACCTACTAATTACCAGTACTTCAGCAGGTGTATGCACTTAACTGTAGGCTAAAACCCCTGTGAAAAACAACCCCCTCACACTCCCTCTCTAGATTAAAAGAGAATCCCCCTTGGACCTCATAACATGGCAGAGGTGCAGCAGAGCTGTTTACATGGCAGTGCTTAAACTGCTTGATTGCTTAAGGAGAAAACAGGCTCCAGTTTCTCTGCCTCTCTTTTTTCGTTAATGTCAAAGCAATTTACTGAAATGAATAAGCGGACTAGTAACCAAATGAAATCTGGAGGGCAGGATGGTGAGGGTAGGGGATGCAAATCTAAACTATGATTAAGATGTCTCCATCCCAAGCACATTTATCTCACTTTCACAGGGAGCTGGCAAATTATTTCTGATTATGGATGCAGGGGGAAAGAATGAGTGAGTCAAAAGTTTCAGGTCCCAGTCTAGCAAAAGTTAGGGATGATTAAAGGCTGGTTGAAACCAATAGAACTGCTATTTGTGATAAAAGATATACTAATGCCAAGTCTTGTTGGTTCTTGTTGTTTTCATTAGCTGATTTGGCTTGTCTTTAATATTCTTTGTCTTAAAATGAAAAATGAGGTGGACATTTCTGTGGTCAGTTTGTGTCAGAACTTGCAAGCATGTTTTTTCTACTTCTGAGGGGAACCAATATCCAGTATTCCTAAATGGATCTTGGCATTATCTTTTTATGTAATGTTCCCATTCAAACATCAAAGAAAAGCTGAGTGTAAGCTGTGTATTTCCTTTGTGATTAAGGTTTGGCTGAAATTACACTCAAAGTAACTTTGATATATAGTGTTTATAAAGAACAGACTAATAAAAACCAGGCAACATTCTTTGGAAGGGAATCCATTTTAAGCCCTTAAGAGTGAGGGTCCTTTCTAGCAGTCTGCTCAAAATTAGAAAGAAGCAAACCTACAATTAATAGCAAAAATTGGGACAGTAGAGAAATACCTCCCACAAGGAGACATCCAATGACATCTGACACGTTTAAATGTCTGAGTAAGGTGGCATTAATTTATGGCAGGAACCATGTTCAAATGCTGATTCACAGCCAGTAAAATCTCTCAAGAGAAAGGAGCAAACATGAGATTGCCTATGCAGAATTCAGGGGCATCACATGATGTATCATGATTTCTTTTCCCCTTTGCTAAAATGGGTGTGGGTATGGTCAGTGTGTGACATATCCGGCCCACAGACCATAAGTTTGACAGCCCTGACATAAATAGACTGCAGGAACGGATATTTTTGCAGTCAGTTTGTAAGTAAAATGACTGTGAGTTGAGATATTTCAACTAAGCTCATAGTTGAACTAAGATTTCAACTAAGCTCATAACAGCCTTTATGGACTAAACATGCAACTAAGCCTCATTTCTTAATTGTGTTTTGTACTGCTTTTTACTGCTTTTGAAATATTAAGACTCTTTAAAACAGCAAGGTTTTATTGCTTTCACTGAGTTGGGTGAATTTCTTCTCCTTTGCAAAAGAAGCTTTAAATTCTTTAAATAAGGATTTAGAAAAATACATTCTAGAATAAACATCAAAAGGGTGTTTAGAGTGTTGATTTTGGGAAGTTAAAAACTAAGGGTCCAGATGGATTTGAAATAAGAATTTGAAATTAATTATAAGAATTAATTTCTTTCCTGTGGGAAACTAGATAAAATGAGACTTTGAATTTCAGATACTATATGGAACCAGAAAAAAACTAAAGATTGCAATTAAAGCAGAGGAATACTCAGATTTGACATTCTAGTACACAATGGGGCAAAACCTTTTAATAATGGATATTTTTAGGGAGCTCTATGAACTATGACTCAGAAATTAATTAAAATATCATCGTAGAGAATGGTGTGCAAATGTTATTACAGAAGAGGAACAAGCTGTACTGAATAAGACTGATTTGAATGTGTATCTAAATATGACAAATTACAAGAATATGAAAAAATGATATACTGAATACACAAAGGAAAACAATTGATGCTGTGATATTTGAAAAGGTCATATAAGTATCCAATCAGAAGGGAGATTTCAATAACTTTTTTATTGGAATTACAAAGGAGATCTGTCAAAGTTTTAAAGGATTGTGAAAGGAGACAAAAAGAAGTTGAAAGAAATCAAGTTTGAGAACATTGAAGGGATTAAAAATCAAGATTGTAAAAAGTAAAGGAATGCAGAGTTGGTTTATTTGATTAAAGTTAAAATGGATATCAAGAAGTTTCTCCTGGGTTGCTTCTCTCCTGGTTTAGTTTCCACCCATTGCTTTTTGTTCTGCCCTCAGGTGCTTTGGAGAATAGTTTGACTACCTCTTCTTTGTGGCAGCCCCTCAAATATTGGAACACTGCTATCATGTCACCCCTGATCTAGACATACCCAGTTCTCTATATGAGAAGCTCAAAACTGAAATTCTGACTTTATTGAAATATTTGATGCTTTTGTGTGTTTAAATTGCAGAGCACGGTTCCGGAATTGATATTTTTACCCCCGGCAAACCTGGGGAATATGATTTGGAGGGGGGAATCTGGGAAGACGAAGACGCCAGGAACTTCTATGAGAACCTTATCGATTTAAAAGCCAGCTATCTTGTTTAAAGACAATGAAATAAGCCAATAATATTTCCTTAGCCTGAGCTGTCCACTTCCACTGGAATTCTTTTCTTCATGGATATAAGTATGGATATTATGAATTTTAATTAGATAAATTTCTGGTGAGATATAAATGACTTTAAATTCATGATTCTTAGGTGTAATGTTCAGAAATATAAGTTTCAGGGAAATTATTCAAATGAGGAAAATAAAGTCTTGTGTAAAAATTGGATCCTACAAAAAGCATTTCTATTTATTATTTCATTTCATAATAAAACTTAACTCTCAAGAGAGTGAAAAAATCAGTACTGACGAATAGAAGAATGCTAGTACAATAAAAAATATTTATGCCTTTGTCAAAGAACAAGATTTTATTTGTTTTAGTCACTTTCAATTGCATTATAACTGATGTATTTCTTTACCACCTTGAACGTGAATTTAAGAAAAACCTTTAAAATGTTCCATGTATTAAATCAATAAAAATATTACTGTATGCTTTTTTTTCATTGTCCTGCTTTCTTTCTGATAACAAATATATAATCTCTCTCAATCCACTAAAAATGGAATAGATCAATTTAAAGAATTCCACCCACCCACAAATATTTATTATCCTGTAATGCATCTTCTAAAGTACTTGAGGCTAACTTTCCCTGGGCTCAAAGTAACAGAAGAGAGCAGTGCTAAATGGTTGGACTTCGAAGAAATATAATCTTTATTTCCTCTTACAGAAATACATTCTGACCAACTGTAATAAAGCTACCTCTCGTCCAAAAGGTACTCTGTGGTCTCAGCTTTGTGAATGTAATCTATGTCATACATTTAGGCATTTAAAATTCCATAAAGTTTTCTTTCTCACCACATCAGTGCAATTATAAGTGGTGGAAGGTCAGACCATATGGCCACTGCTCAAGCAATTTTCAGGTCATTACAAGTAGATCACTGTTATCAGAAGACTTAAAAGCCTCCTCATCAAAAATGAGGGATTTCCTGTAATTTCACTTTGATATACCCTATGGAATTCAGAGCACAAATAGTAAGAATATTTACAAATGATATAAAAGAAAATTTCTGGCAGAAGAAATCGTGGATATTTTTTGTTTGTTTGTTTCTAAAAAAAAACACCCAAAAGATAAGACAGTGTATGTTATTGACTTTAAATGTATGCATTCACTCAGTCAATCACTCAATTTACATGGATGTACATCTCAAATTCGTGACTCTGGATACTTAACAATAGTTTAAAAACTCTATAAAACATATGGCGGTCTATCTCTATCTGTATTTTATCAGCAAACAAAACCAGCAACAAATCAATATAACCACTGAATGGACTCAGACCCAGTTCTTGATCCCCAAGCTCAAAAACAAAACCATGTGTTTTGGTCATCAGGGTCAGGGCCAAACTAATCTCTGATGAAATGGATGTTCCAATGCAGACCTGGGCATTTTATGGCCTGCAGGCAGGGGTGGACAGCAGGCAGGATGGGGTGGAATGCAGTTCCACCAGTGGAAATGAAGATCAGCTCCAGCTGATCCGCGGCTGTCACTTCCTGGATTACTGGTCTTGGCTTGGTTCTCCTTTCCCCCCCTGCTGCTTCTGCTGCGTCCAAGTTCCTTGCTTTTTTCCTCTTCCCTCCTTCCTGGCCTCGACAGAGCTTCCTTCTCTTCTGCCCGGCTCCCCTCCAGCATCACGTGCCCAACTCCTGCCCGAGGTGCAAGCAGAAGACATGATGGAAGTGGCGCTGGCAGCATTTATGCTTCTTGCAGCACCCATTCACCTAGCTACCCTGCTTGAGCCGGAGGGTGGCCCAGGAAAGAGACCGCAGGAAACACAAAGCAAATTGTCACCCCAGCGAGCAACACTGGTAAGGTTGTAAGTCGAGGACTTACATGATGATCATTCAAGCCACTCTCACCTGATCACATTACCAGCAAGCCACTCCTACCCAGTCATATGACCATTAAGCCACACCCACAAAATAAGCCACACCCATAATGTGGCAATAAATTTTTTTGGCTGCCCATTACTGCCTACAGGCCATATCCAACACTTAGCGTTGTCCCTGTACAGCCCACCCTTGTTCCGCAACAGTTCCAGTTTCCTTGTGGTACGTTGGGAAGAGTCCTTTGCCACCCCTGATCCAAAGTTGGTGCCATGACAGGGCATTATGGAGTAGATGGAAGCCAGAGGATGCTTCCCCTGCCAGATCTAATGGGGTAAGAAGACATAACCAGAAAATGGTGGTTCCTCAGATAACCGAGTCTTTCTTGTTGTTATATCTCTACTTTGAGCCCAATTCCATATGAAGGATATGTTATGACTATATGAGCTTTCTTTTCACATTCTTCACTAGTTTAAGAACTGATTTGCCATCATTTGCAAGTCAAGTCTACAAATCAAGATTCCCGATTTACTTGACCTCTGACTTTGGCTGGTTAAGAAAGTAAGAAGTCAGAATGTTTGCTTCATGTAAAGCATAATTGTAACTGTTGTGAGCAGCCAAGGATAAGTGATATGTGCAAGTTTTAGTTTTTTCACTTAAAAAGACCTCAAAGAAATTAGTCCATGGCTCATTCAAAATAACTGAGAATTCTGAAGAACGTATGAGGTTTTGATGTAAAAATGTAGTCATTATGTAAGGAGAATCGAGTAATAAAAAGCTCTTTCAATGTAATATGCAAAACAGCCAATTCTCATTTTTTTTCTTGCTTCCTATATGTAATACCATCTATTATTTTCTTCTTTTTTAAAGTTAATCAAGTAAAAATAGCAAATGGGAAATCGTTTAGTTAAACTTCCTCAAACCCCCATATAAGTTACAGAGACCTAATCCACATATCAAAGGATAAGGTCTGTTAACAGAGTTAATTAAATATGGTCTCCCAAAAGAATTGTGCGTGTGTGTATGTTATAGCAGAGTACTAAGGGGTGTGTATTTCACACAGAGAGAGAGAGAGAGAGAGAGAGAGAGAGAGCTTAACACTCTGCTATGACTTTTAGTAAGCAGATGATGGTGAATGCAATGAAAAATAGATGGCATTATACAGTGGTACCTCAGTCTCAACCACAATTTGTTCTGGAAGTGTGGTCGAGAACCGATTTGGTTGAGAACTGAAACAATTTAAAATAAATTCCCCTCCTCAGTTGTCTCTCCCTCTAGCTTGCCTGCTTCTGTCCCCGTGTCTCTCTCTCTCTCTCTCTCTCTGTAGCTTGCCGGCTTCCGGCTTCAGTTCTCTTGCTCACCCGCTTCTATCCCCGTCTCTCTCTCTCTCTCTCTCTCTCTGTAGCTTGCCGGCTTCCATCTTCTATTTCGCTCGCCCGCTTCTGTCCCTGGCTCTCTCTTTCTCTCTGTAGCTTGCCGGCTTCTATCTTCAGCTCTCTCGCTCGTCCGCTTCTGTCCCTGGCTCTCTCGCTCTCTCTCTATGTAGCTTGCCGGCTTCTGTCTTCAGCTCTCTGGAGTGTTCGAGTTCTAAATATTTGTTTGGATTTCAGGGCAAAAGTTTCTTGAATTTCCTGGTCAATTACCGATTTGTTCAAACTGAGAAGCGTTCAAAAACCGAGGTACCACTGTATATACGAAGCAAGAAAAATTTGAATTTGCAAGTTTGCATATTACATGTGCAAGAGGTTTCTTTTTCTTGATTCTCCTTACATAATAACTACACAATGATTACATTTACATATCAAGACCTCATATGTTCTTCAGAATTCTCAGTTATAAAGTAACAAGTCAGATATATAATATTGTTTTTTAAAAATAGCCATAGATGCTCTAGTTACCATATAATACCTTCCTAGGTCCATTTGGAGGAAAAATATTTCTCCTTTCTTTTTCCTTTTAGATAATATATGGGATGTTATTAACCTATGAAGATGGGTTTGGTGGGTCATTTAGCTTAGATGAAACCCAAACATGTGGATTATTACCAATGATTTTTCAAGTAAGATATCATTATCGATTTACATTTATCTCTCTTTCTCTAGATGTTGAATTAAATACTAGTTTAGGATATGTGTTATCCTAGTTATAACTCTTACCTAGTGGTTATAAAAAATGTACGTAAAATAACACAAACTGTTAAAGTAACACAAACTCATTATAGCTGTTTTCCTTAATACAAATACAGTGGTTCCTTGACTTTCGCGGGTCCGACATTCACGGAATGTCTATACCACGGGTTTTCAAAAAATATTATTAAAAAAATACTCTTTGGGGGTTTTTTTTGCACACCAAGGGTTTTTCCGGGGCTGCCCGATGTACAATACTGTGTGTTTTAACTCTCTTCCTCCTCCCCCCCACCCCACCCATCCTGCTTCTTTAAATAAAAGCTCTGCTTCCACCCCAGTCTCCCGATCCCTCCCCTTTAATTCTTGGAGGATTGGTATGCTCCACTTGAAGCCGAGCCTTACTGCCACCTGCTGCCGCAGCAAATGCAACAAAGCCCCTAGCTTGCCGCCCCATTGCCCCTGCGGGTTCTGGGGGTAAGTAAACCAGGAATGGAGGAGGGAGGGAGGGGGAGGAAGTAAGGGAGCATCTCTACTTTGCGGAAATTTGACTTTCGCAGGCGGTCTTGGAATGTATCCCCCACGAAAGTAAAGGGACCACTGTACATCTTCTTGCAACTTTCATTATTATTTATTTATTTATTATTATTACTTGGATTTGTATGCCGCCCCTCTCCAAAGACCCAAATTTTGGATAATAAGGAATTTGGATTCAATCTTGCTTTTCCAACTAGGAAACAAGCTCTTTTGAAATTCTGGAAAACTCTTGCCAGTAATCATATATCAACCTTTCCAAACCTATTGTCATCGTTCTTCATATACGAATGAATCTAAACATTTGAAGGACCAGGGTAGACAGTGAATGTAAGAATAATTTGACATGGCTGAAGGTGGTCTCTTATGGTCCATATTGGGTTCACTTTTTTACAACATTATTATTCTATCCCAGGCTTTCAGATTGAAGCAAACAGCTAAAACCCTCTATTTCAGCATTGAATTACACTCTCTATTGGAAAAACAGCATTACAGCAGAAAGCAGTTTTTAAAACGTTCAGGGAGGATTTTTCTCTGCTGTGAAGTTATCAGATTAGCTTCCAGGAAAGGCACCAGTTTTGGCTTAATTGCATTCCAGCGAGATAAGACAGGGAATGATTCATAGAGGATAAAATTCAGCTAATCGATTTCTAACAGTCATGCAACATCTGGCCAAAAACTTTTGCAAAGCAGAAATCAGGTTTTTAGTGGCATTTTTGAGCACCCCAGCTCTAACACAGTGTCCATGAGGCAATGTTGAAACCCCACCCAGAATTTTCCAGGACCTTTTGCTTTCATATTTGCTGGCAGTGTCATCAACCCCCTTAGAATTAAAGCTGTAATTGATTTCCTGTTATCATAGAAGTGTTGTTGTCTGCTTTGTAACCTCCTGAATCTAGCATCCAAGAGTGGCTCATCCACTCTAATGTCTCCTTTATCATCTGACTTGGACCAATCCCCCATTGACATATCTGCCCTTTCTGGTGGTTCCTTGGGTATATCCAGGTCTATTTCTCTATTGCTTTCACTCTCTGCATCTGCTGGCAACCCCACTGGCCCAGGGCATCCAGAGCGGCCTTGCTCATCCTCCTCAGAATCTGACATTACCAGAGATGGACAAGGAGTGCTCACAACAACTATGTTACTTTTTTTTCTTTTAAAAAGTACATAGATCAAAATGTAAACTTGCAGGTATGATACCAAATTATTGGTTAGCTTTCTGTTTGCCACCCCTTACAATATCCTGTTATATTATTAGCAAATGAAATTAATGGATTTTTCTCTGTGTTTATTCTCTTCCATTCAATTTTGACAAGATATCTAAGACATCAAGAGAAAATATTTAAAGTGAAAATGTTGAACAAATACCAGACTATTTTTAAACTATCAGTAGTCTTTATTATGTCATTACTAAAACTATATTTTTTTTCTGAACCAGCAAAATAGGCCTACTCAAAAGTCACTTATATGGTCCAGCAATGCACCCATCCTCTTTTTCAGTTTTTCCTAAGACTATTTATTTTCTGGATTTACTTACTACATTTAAAAAAAATGCTTGCCAATTAGCCTTAAAAAAAATAAAACAAAAGTGCCAGAGCACCTGCAACATTCATGTATATGCATGAAGTGAAAAGATGTCCCCCTGGGATGCTACTGTTGTGACTTGGGAGAAATGGAAAAGTAACCATGACAACACACCTCAGTAACACTACATTTTTGCTTTTAAGTAATCTAAGTATGGTTTATCTTGATAAACAAACACCATTACAGCTTTACTTCTACATGTGGGAGCATCACTATTGTAGATTTCAGGTTCACCAGAATCTCCTACTTGATAGTTTACTAGCCTTGACTTTCCATTTGTCTCATTGTTATGAGAGAGGCTATATTCAAAAGGGAGGCGTATAGTGTTTATTTAGTTAATTAACATGTAATTGTTATTTATTATAATTATTTAATTATAAGAGAATATTTAAAGCACCTAAAATAATTCTAAATCTAAAAAATTAAAACCTAAAAGCAACGATAGCATTGATTGACAATTAATAGTTGATAAGGTGACCATATAAATGTATTAATCTATTCTAAATGCAGAATAGCTGGATTATGCCATACTCTCTTAAACAGATGAAAGTGGAAATAGTTCTATGCCAATGAAAGAGTAAATCAGTGTGAACAAATAGCCAAGCATGCTTAACATTGGCAGGTGTTCATGCTACAGAAATAAACTTTCTATTCTGACCTTTAGTCAGAAATACCATTACAAAAGTTTCTAAGTTAAATCCTTCTAGTTTTCTTATCAAGACAGATATTACAATGCATGTCTTTGCCTGCCTTTGAGAACTGTTCTCATTCAGAGTTAAAGAAGTATGCTAGTTAAAATGATTGATAAGTTAAAATTTCAAGAATATACAGTAATTCTATACATTTCCATTCAGAAACAAGCAGCACTGACTAACATTTTATTAAATCTAGTTTTCTAGGTATCTTGAAGTTGTATCTTTTTAAACTGCCTTGGGCTTTCAAATAATAGGCCCTTGAATGATTCTGGTCATTGTATTGGTTTCATCATTGCACCTGATTCCTAATAGAATCACCTAACTTATTAATTAATTGTCACAGATCAGGATTTTGCTTTGACCAAGCACACAAAATCAAAGATTACTGCTATTTCCAAAAAAAATCAAATAATCCAAGAGATTGAATCCTTGTATAGCTCACTCTCCATTTATTATTCATTTGGCCATTGCTATCTCAGTAAAATGATAATAAAGGAACACATGTTCTGTGAATTCATTCCTGCAGGGTTACTATTGGAAAGTATTTCATCTGAAGAAAACAACAGAGCCTTCAGCACATGTACATTTTGTTGTACCAGAAGGGCATTCTTAAAATGATTATAATCATTGAACAGTTTCTGAGACTTTAAATGCATTTCTTTCTATTGCTTTGATCTATCATTTCCGTAATGTTTAAAAGTAATGCTCCCCCTCCTGCAAAGAGAATATGGAGCACTTTCAACACTAACTCAGCTTTTAGAACTTAATGAAGAAGAATAAAAATAAGAGAGACGAAGGAAGTAATCAGATTGCAAAATGAGTAGGAAATTGCTGCCCTCAAAGACAGAATCCCAAAAAAACAAATCAGAAAGTGCTCCTAAAGCCAACCAGATATGGCTGCTCTGTGAAGCCTGAAGTTGTTTGGAGCCATAACCATCCTGCTACTCTTTAAAATGAAAGCTCCAGGATAGGCACAATGTCATGGTCTATGGGCCAAACGCTTGCAGAGAGAACTGCTGCCACCTCCGCTTCAGGCTCTAGAGCCAAATGCAGTTGGACGCATTTCCACCATTCCTTTCCTGGCCATAGACAGAAGAGGCCCCCTCCAATGCACTATTGCCAAGGGCAGTGTTCATCCTTCACTGCCCAACTGCTCATGGAAATGCTGCTGGCACTACTAACCAAATGTTGCAGATAGTTCTACTGCCACTAGCTTTCCAGCCCACTAACTAGCTGTACAATGGCATTCATCCTGCATTCTCAGGACGCCTGGAAGTGGTTCGACAGAGGCATTAGCTGTAATGGTTCCATGATTATTAACATCACCCTTAGTAGAACACAGATGCTTTAGTGACAAGTGTCATCATTGCAACAACTATTTTCTGATAGACCAAGATGTGGCTGAAACCAAAATGCTACGAGAAGACAATGTTTTGTCCCTTTTCAGAAGGGTTAGGGTAAGGTCTAATTGTTTCTTATGAAAGTGAGGGAAATGTCACCACATCAGTAAAAGAATGACACTTCCGATTAATTTTCCAAACTATTCAAATTTTCATAATTTTAACTTTTAAAAAATAGCATTTTCTTTTCTGTCATTTCTCAGAGCAATTGCTATAGCTCCTGAAACTAGTATTGTTCCCTTATAAAAATGGAGATATAATCCCCATGTAAGCCATCCCCAGCTCTGGAGAAAAAGTGGGATATAAATCTAACACTTTAAACAATGAAAAATATGCTGTTTTAAGCAAGCTGCCAGTAATAGACTGTATTGTGCCCATTTGCGATACACTTTTCTTTTATTCAGGATCTGTTATCTTGAGATTAATATATAAATCCATAAAGTGGTTACTATTGGTTAATTATCCCAAAGTAGAATAATGTTGTCATCTAATGTAGTGTTAGAATAAATACTCCACAATACTAGAGAAATTTTTTTAACATGGTCATTAATTTCAGAAGGAGACAGGGAACAAATAAAAAATGCCAAACCCATGGTGTCTCCACTTGGTCGACTAAATGTATTCAGATTAATAATATTCCTGTGTCCTAACCTGTTGTGTTCCAAATGCCTCCCAATGATAATTCCCAGAAATGTTAGCACATACCAGTAGTTTGTATCTACAATTCTAGGAAGCAAAACCCCAGTTACACAGTGTTAGACTGGAGAAGTCAGATCACAATCATTATTATTTCAGTTTTCAGTTATTAAAATGCTGGAATGGATGAGATTAAAATATTCCTACTTGCTGTTAATTATAATTCAAACAATGAACACAAGCAAAAATATAGCCTGAAAAGGGTGAAGTATTTCTAAATGACTATTATATTCTAAAGGATTAAGATGAAATATATTTAAATTAAGGCTTTTAACAAACATTATTTAAAAATGAAATTAAATCCCCCCAGATATAAACCACTTTTCAGAAACCAACAATACAATGTAAAATAGGTGCCATGCAGATGCAATATAAAAGCTACCAAGTAAGTCCTATAACCCCCAATTATTCGAAAAAATACTGGGCAACAAGACCCCTGAAGAATGTTTGAGCTGCAAACAACTTTCTGTTCATCACAGCAAGAAGAATACCTGTGGTCTGGTGCTCAGCAAGCAACCTAGCTGCAGGTGGCTTTAAACCGGCAGCTCTTCAGCAGCTGCTTAGCAAGGGGCTCTTTGCTGGCCACTGTTTATTAGTCTTCCAGATCCAGAGGATGTCACAGGAGCCAAGAAAGACTGGCCCTATGGTGCAGTGACCTCAGCCATCCTCCCCTGGGCTCTCTTCGGCATCAGGGACTTTCATGTTTTCTTAGAGCTGACAGCTGGATTTAACCTAACATTGAAAGGATTCTTTTTACTTAGTCTCTTGAATGATTTATTTCAACGATATTAAATGGTGCTTGACATTATGAAGGGATGTACGAGAGGAATATAAAGAAAAAAAACCCCTTCATTACCACAAAATCTCCCTGTTATTTTTGTAAAGGTGCAGATAGGTAAATAACCCATCACTTGGAAGGCTGTCCACATACATGCTGATGGATGTCACTTTATAGACAGTTTCAGATTTTGCGAGGAAGAATGGATGTTTTGTTGTAATATTTGTATTTATTTATTTGTTAAATGTGCCGTATATGTCCACTCTTTTCGTGCAAAATGAGTTTTTGGTGTGTGTCTTGTAAAACACTGAAGGGTAATTAATTGTTTCTTTTTAACATAAAACTATACATAGATACATGCTTACATATATATCTATATATGATCTATATCTGTCTGTCTGTCTATCTTTCTATATATCTACCTACCTACCTACCCATCCATCCATCCATCCATCCATCCATTTATCTATCTATCTATCTATCTATCTATCTATCTATCTATCTATCTATCTAATCTATCTATCTATCTATCTATCATCTATCCATCCATCCATCCATCCATCTATCTATCTATCTATCTATCTATCTATCTATCTATCATTTTTATGTAAAAAAAGGAACAATTATTACCCTTCAGTTTTTTAAAAAATCAACTCTCATTTTTTACTATCTTTCTCTCGAGGAAATCAAGGAGAACAATCAGCTTTTTGGATATGTGACAAACTTTAGATATGTTTCTGGGTTGTTAAAGGGAGCTTGTATTCAAGATTCTGTTCTTGCCTTCCACCTCCATTTCTTTGTGCATCGCTAAAAGAAGGTAAAATATTTTCTCTCCTCCTTTTTCTCAACAGCATCATTTTGTATCTGCTGTAACAGATGATGACTTTGTACCATGCTTCGTGTATTCCTTAAACTTGTTCATCACTGACTTTCTGCCTACATAATGCAATGCCTACAAATGTCCTGGGAAATAGCACAAAAGAGCAAAACAATTCAGCCATTCTGTCAAAGGTTTTTTTTTATTTTATTTTATTTTTTAAAGAAAAGGAAATCTTGTGACCAAGCCACTACATGAAAACAACAAGTACTTGCTGACACATCACCTGAAATAGGAGGTTCCAATTCAGTGGAACTCAACTTATTATACGGTTGGACAATTCCTGGAACAAGAAAAAGCTGTGGATGATTTTGCAGACCAGGGAAAGGTAGGAAAGTAAATAATGTCCTCACCTTTTCACTACAAAGCCTGACAGCTACTCTCACTATGACCCCCTCCCCTTTGGGAAGTCAGTGCGGGCAAGGCAAGTCTAAGGTAGTTGTATGTATGTTCTTTTTAATAATGGGTTTTTAGATTTTTAAATATTAGATTTGTTCTCTGTATACTGTTTTGTTGTTGTTGTGAGCCACCCTGAGTCTGCGGAGAGGGGCAGCATACAAATCTAAATAATAATAATAATAATAATAATAATAATAATAATAATAATAATAATAATAATAGAAACATAGAAGACTGATGGCAGAAAAAGACTTCATGGTCTATCTAGTCTGCCCTTATACTATTTCCTGTATTTTATCTTGCAATGGATATATGTTTATCCCAGGCATGTTTAAATTCAGTTACTGTGGATTTACCAACCACGTCTGCTGGAAGTTTGTTCCAAGGATCTACTCTTTCAGTAAAATAATATTTTCTCATGTTGCTTTTGATTTCCCCCCCCCAACTAACTTCAGATTGTGTCCCCTTGTTCTTGTGTTCGCTTTCCTATTAAAAACACTTCCCTCCTGAACCTTATATAACCCTTTAACATATTTAAATGTTTCAATCATGTCCCCCACTTTTCTTTCTGTCCTCCAGACTATACAGATTGAGTTCATTAAGTCTTTCCTGATATGTTTTATGCTTAAGACCTTCCACCATTCTTGTAGCCCGTCTTTGGACCCATTCAATTTTGTCAATATCTTTTTGTAGGTGAGTTCTCCAGAACTGAACACAGTATTCCAAATGTGGTCTCACCAGCGCTCTATATAAGGGGATCACAATCTCCCTCTTCCTGCTTGTTATACCTCTAGCTATTATAATAATAGTAGTAATAATAATAATAATGATGATGATGATGATGATGTAGGACCAAAGAATGAAAATTCTCAATTTCTCTTCATTTTATAAGCAGGAGAATTATTATTAAAATTAGTTATCTTCGGCCTTGAGTGACTAGAGGAAACATAAGTGTTGCCTGTTTTTCTTTAAGAGAAATAAATCTGGGGATTTTTTAACATTTAAAATGTTTTTTTATTGCTTAAATTATTAAAATATTTTATTTTAAAGGCTTTCCAAAATGTCACTGTGACAACACACCTGTGGTTGGTTCCCTCAGCCTTGATTTAATCTTCTACCTTTAGCCAATGTGTCTAAGATGCATGTTGAGAAACCACAGTGTTCATCACAGATTATTAGGTAATGTGAAAAGTTTAAACAAGTACTCTGATTAATACTTTGCCACCTATCCCAAATCAGGCATACTGCCTTCCTGCTATAGTCACTGCTGAAATCTCTTTGCCAAGTCTATAATTTATCCTGTACTGATAATTGCAAGGATGTTTGTACTGCAGAATACAAACTTGTACTCATTGTAGTAGACCCACTAAAAACTTCATGCAATTTTTTAAAAAATTATATACTGAAAATCCTCAAGAGTATATGGTCTGTATAGTCCATAAGGTTTTACTCCATTGATAGGCACACTTTCATTTGAAATGCTGTTCTTGTTTCCATTGCCAAGGCCACCCTCCCAACAGCTCCCTTTATCATATCCTACCCATAGATGATTAGCTTTGGCCATGGTCTCACATAGTTCTTTGCACACTGTGCTAAATAAATATCAAATCATTGTAGAAGTAGTAATAGTTAGCAGGAGACCCATAGCTCATGTGACAGCTGCTAAAAGTAGTAAATGTTTACAGGGTAGTATGGATTGTAAGAAAGTAGGCTTTCAAAATGGTGCGCTTGGCCAAACTAGAGGGACATAAGTTCATAGAATTAGAAGATCAACACCATCCATGATGAGCTGGTTTCCCAAAGGACCTTTATGACAAGCAACAATCTGTCTACTTTCAGCAGCTAAATCTGTTACCTAGTGGTTTCCTGTTGTTTGTGACTTAAGGTCTCCTGCCAAAAAAAAAATACAGTTCTTCAATTTAACATGGACAAACAATCAAGCAATGCTTTGTAAGTTATGCAATTCTTGGTTGCATATATTTTACACTTAAAGCAAAAAAGCACAAAGTTGTTATTTACCAGGGCTGCTTTGGATTCAATTCAGAAGTCATTATCTGTAGCATATGAGAACACAAATGAAGCCTTTGTGATTCATTAAAGCAGCTATATCCTTTTTTCAGGTTTTAGCCACTGTTATGAGGAAGCTTCTGCTGCAGCCACACAATCTTAGAAAAAGACATGACTAATTTATTGAATTGCAGACAGGGATTTCATTCACATCCCCTCACTTCCAAGAATATATAAAGTGTATAAAATTAACTTAGATGTTCAACTATATTTGTTCAAGCAGAGAAGAAACAATATGAAACTTGTTATTAAACATACATACACAAACTGCTAAGTCCTTGGAACTCACCCACTAAAGCACTTTTATATCATTAGAGCAGTCTAACTGGTGACTGTATTAGGTAGAAGCAGCCGATACTGGACATATGTGCCCAGCAGGAGCAGTTTCCTTTTCTGGCATATGAAATAGGACAGGATAAGTGTTGGGCAAATTATTGAAGAGTGTATGTGGTTGAATTAATGCTACATTTTGGCTGAGATTCTCAGTAACAGAGAAAGTCAAAACAAAATTGTGAATAGCCTGGAGGCAGTTTCCAGAATGATATCATAGGGCGATCTAGCAAATTCTCACTAGGATGAGCCCATCTGGAATACAATTAAGGCTTACAATTGCTTTCTATCCTTTGCTATCTACTCCTTTTTTCAAATAATTCTTAAATCATGTTTACAAACCAGGACCTTCTGCTTCCGAATTACTTATGCCTAAATCACTAAGGCAAACAGTTCTGCCAACAGTAACGATTACATTCCAGAAAATACCAACAAGGAATAAGTATAGATATGCATAATAGTGAATTTCCTGAGCTTTATACTACCATATTTCATATAGACTTGCATAGAAGCCCATTACAGATTAAGCCAACCATCATAAGGTCCCACAGAGTTGGCCTTCTCTGGGTCCCATCGACTAAACAATATCGTTTGGTGGGCCCCAGAGGAAGAGCCTTCTCTGTGGTGGCCCCAGCCTTCTGGAATCAACTTCCCACAGAGATTAGAAGAGCCCCCACCCTCCCTGTCTTTCACAAATTACTCAAGACCCACCTATATCGCCAGGCATGGGGGAACTGAGACACCTCCCCCAGGCTTTTATATTTTATGTTTGATATGTATGTGTTGTATGGTTTTAATTGTTGGGGTTTTATATATTTTTCTTATATATCTAATATTAGATTTGTTTACTGTTATATTGTTTTTATTATTGTTGTGAGCCGCCCCGAGTCTTCAAAGAGGGGCGGCATACAAGTCTAATAAATTGAATTGAATTGAATTTTAGCCAAAATACCATGAAAAATGTTCAGCTGGGCTTTCCAGGGGAAGAATGACAGACTGAAGTCAGTTCTGTGGAAAGCAAAATTGGTGTCCCTGGCAAAATGAAGAGCCAGTGAGTAGCCTGACTATTCAATAATTTATCCGCAGGTTAAGGGAAAACTTGAGGTCACTCACAAGTATTCCACACAGCTGTTCTAATCTCCACCTGGATTGGGACCAGTAGTGGGTCCCAATTATCTTTGCTACCAGTTCACTATTGAGAGTGTGCATGCATGCATAGTGTGTCTGTGCATGCACAGAAGCTTCTGTGCATATGCAGAGATGTCTGGCAGTGGGTGGAGCCTTTCTTCGCCACTGCTACCAGTTTGCCAAATTCAGGTGAACCACTGATTAAGACCCTTGGAAATTGTAAGAGAAGGAATGACAAAATATGGTGGCATAATAAAAAAGGGAATCAGCCTAGAAACCCTATGTGGGCCCAAGTGATTGACATCCAAACACCCATTGAGTGGGGTTAATTGTATCTAACTCTAACCAGTTGAGAAGATTTCTTCACCTTGTAGTATTGATATAATTATTATATAATAATTATTCTGATTCAGAAGTAAGAGGCTGACCGTGTGTGAGATTATAATTTATGATGTCTTATTCCTGCTATGCAGTTTGTTCATTTTCATTCTCTATGCAAATAGTCTACTTATATAGTATTCCTAGTATTGGAAAACACAAATTCTAGAAGATATTTTGTAAGCATACTAAAATAGTCAGGAGAAATATAATGCTTTCCTAAATATTATAAGAATATGAAAAATGGCACAACTGAGAGCATTCCCTAAAATTGTGTGAAAGCATCTTAGGGAAAATTGTTGCTGAGAAATCTCCGCTATTTGCAGCCTGGTGGGAATCTGCCTGTTATGGAGATCGTCGAAGTAAAATTCCCGACAGACAGTTGTCACCTAAGACTCCTCTTATTTTGTTTCTCTAAAGTGAAATTTTGTTGTTGGAGAACAGTCAAGAACCATCACATATAAAGGTGTTTCTTAATGTTCTATTTTTCGCAATTGACTGATTTATGGGCTTGCTGAAGGGTTAAGAAACTCTGGTTTGTATATCCTGGTTTATGACTTATCTTGTGTGAACTCAGTCAATTGTAGCTTATTTATAGGACTTGGGCCATGGGTGTCAAACTGGCAGCCTACAGACCAGATGCTTCACGCACAGGCCTTGCCCATCCCAGCTCTGAGAAGGAAAAAATGTTGCAATATGTCATGTGACAGCAACATGACTCAGCGAGTTTGACACATGTGACCTAGGCTTACAACTGTTGAAAAGAATGTTTGGGGACATGCAAATTGGGGCCAGTTCAGCTCTCAGTTAATTAACTTAAGGGGCATGCCTAAGCACACCATTGTGCCTACCGTCCCTATCCTACTGTCCTATTGTCTTCTTTTATCATTATTGACTACTTATGCTATGCTTATACAAACTACAACCCCATACTTGTTCGAATGAATGAATGAATGAATGAATGAATGAATGAATGAATGAATGAATAAATAAATAAATAAATAAATAAATGAATGAATAAAATAAGCTTTGTTAATCCTACTAGCCTGTCAATCTTAGCATCCAAGCAATTCAGATCAAAATCAAATAGCGGCTAGTTTGGTGTACAAACAAACCTTGATTAAGTGATATGAATTAGGTGCTTATACAGACACATAGGTAGAAATTTGGGGTGGAAATGTTTGATAGAAAAATCTGAGCCTCACCTCATTTTAGTACAATAGCCAATTTTATTTTTTCTTTACCCAAATGCCTTATGCACAATAGGGAAAAATAAACACACACACACACACACACAATGCCTTGGCATTTTTTTCTTTAAACTAAACAACCAGTGCTACTAAATGGTTTGTCTTCTTGCCTATGAAGTTTAATGTCACGTGATTAGAGGGAAGTTTAGAATTTGTCATAACATTCAACTGAAAAAGATCACAAAGTAAGAAAGCAGAAATAAAATATAAATTAATCAAATAACACAAATTGGTATCGTGGGTTGATAATTTTTTTCCTATAAATGTTCTCCACGATACCAATTTGTGTTATTTGGTTAGGTTAGGATGTTCCAACCTAAATGCTTAGTTTGTTAATTGCCTGCTACTTGTAATTCATTTTATTTTTCAGATGCTAATTGTGTTATTTTAGAAAAAATATTGCTGTTGAAAAACAACCAATACTTTATTCTGTGATCTCAGAACACAAAATCCAAGTAAATATGTGTTTGATTCCTTAATAAAGTAATAAAATAGGATTTGTCTTACATTTTCTACTGTAGTATTTTTCATGAATGTATGAAATTTGATAGAGTTATCTGAAACTAATCCCCATGGATTTACGTTCTGAGTAGACAAGTCCAAGGTTATGCTATAAGTGTATTGTCAATTCAATCAAAGAACATCCTAGGTAAAGTATCTGAAAACAAATGTAGATAATTTCATATGTAGAGAAATTCACTTCTATTGTATTTATTCACTTTAGATTGTAATCCAATATGGAATCCCTGACCACAGAATGCATCCTTAAAAGCTCTGCATAATGTTATTAATTTTATAGTTGATGGAATGCTAATTTGCAGGGGTGGTGGTATTATAGTGCTCTAGAATATAAGACAGATATTTATCCTTGTAGACATCCTTGCATTAAAAGCCCTTCTTATGATGCATCTGCATTAAGGGAAGAACATGAGTTTTTAATATTATTTCCAGGTTTCTCTCTCTTGTGTGCCACTTATTGCAGAAGAGACGGAGTAACGACACGGACACAAGAGCTGGATTTAAACTGGGTCATTTTTATTAATAACAAATTAGCATAATTTATTCAATTAAATTAGCATAAATTAGCATACCTGAATATGACCCAAACAATGGACCTGCAGGGTCAAACAATTGCTTCCGGGGCGAAAAATGACGTCAGATAAACTTCCTGGACAACTTATGGGCATAGCTCCATGCTAGTCCAGGTGAGGGACCCCTCCCTCACCTGAGACCCTGCCATGCACTTGCATGAGGGGGGTCCCGCCAGCTAACCCCTAACAGGGGACTTAAAGGTGCGGGACCCAAAGACAGGTTCCCCCCAACTGCTCAGGTCGCTTCCACCACAAGCTTGGAGAGAACCTGTCAATCATCCCCAAAGATGCCCAAGGGAGAACACGCAGTTGCTAAACCACCACCCAGTTTTCCGCCCCTAACCTGCCTACCCAAATGACCAAAGGTAAGCCAATTAGCCTAACAGGTGCAAGCACCCCCTAACCGCACATCCATCTCCCCAGTGTGGAATGGGCGAAAAAACGGCCCAGTTAAAGGCAAAGCCCCAAAAAATTCCCATTCGGCCCCCCTTGGGGCGACCCACAATAGCACACTGCAAAATAGGGAGGGCGGGTGGGTGTCTGCTCTGCTGCAAGGGTCCGGGCGAAAAGGCCGAGACCAGGCCTGCGCGCCCTTAAATAGGGCCGGCAAGCCCCGCCAGGACCTGTCAGCAGTCAGGCCACGTTGGCCTGACTCTCGGCCGAAGTCTCGCCTCGCGAGACTTCGACCGAGTCCCAAGATGGCGGCCGCCAGGAGTCCGGTGTCTGCCCGACCCTCCTGCAAACGCCACCGGCGGGTAAGTCCGCTGGCGCTATTGCAGAAGAGACGGAGTAACGACACGGACACAAGAGCTGATTTAAACTGGGTCATTTCTATTAATAATAAATTAGCATAATTTATTCAATTAAATTAGCATAAATTAGCATACCTGAATATGACCCAAACAATGGACCTGCAGGGTCAAACAATTGCTTCCGGGGCGAAAAATGACGTCAGATAAACTTCCTGGGCAACTTATGGGCGTAGCTCCATGCTAGCCCAGGTGAGGGACCCCTCCCTCACCTGAGACCCTGCCATGCACTTGCATGAGGAGGGTCCCGCCAGCTAACCCCTAACAGGGGACTTAAAGGTGCGGGACCCAAAGGCAGGTTCCCCCCAACTGCTCAGGTCGCTTCCACCACAAGCTTGGAGAGAACCTGTCAATCATCCCCAAAGATGCCCAAGGGAGAACATGCAGTTGCTAAACCACCACCCAGTTTTCCGCCCCTAACCTGCCACGGAGCGGGGGTCAGATCTCTATCTTGGCCCCCCGACTCCCCCCTCTAGCTGCGCCAGCTCACGCAGAGACCGCTGCAGGTCCTGTAAGAAACTGGCGTTCCCCTGTCCTGACAGGTGAACGCCGTCGGCCCGGTAAAGCCACGGCCGATCTACAGTGATGAGGGGATGGGCCACTACAACCCCACCTAATTCCCTGACTATCCTGCCCAGGGCCTTATTTACTCTCCGCCTTACCCGGTGAATGGCACTAAGGGAAATGGGGACCCACAAATGATCCCCGGGAGGATCGAAGACCACACCACATGCATGGTGGGCCACACAGCGCGAAGCCACCGCAGGCCTCCGCAAGCCTGGCAGGGCAACAACAGACCTCCAAGCCGCCCTCCCAGCACACATCTGGGCGCAGCAATGGGATGCCGCCCCCAACACCCCCTGGGCGCAGCAATGGGATGCCGCCCTCCCAGCACCAACTGGGCGCAGCAATGGGATGCCACCCTCCCAGCAGCAACCGGGCGCAGCAATGGGATGCCGCCCTCCCAGCACTATCTGGGCGCAGCAATGGGATGCCGCCCACCCAGCACCAACTGGGCGCGGCAATGAGATGCCGCCCTCCCAGTACCAACTGGGCGCAGCAATGGGATGCCGCCCTCCCAGCACACATCTGGGCGCAGCAATGGGATGCCGCCCCCAACATCAACTGGGCGCAGCAATGGGATGCCGCCCTCCCAGCACCAACTGGGCGCAGCAATGGGATGCTGCCCTCCCAGCACCAACTGGGTGCAGCAATAGAACGCCGCCCTCCCAGCACCATCTGGGCGCAGCAATGAAATGCCACCCTCCCAGAATCACCTGGGCGCAGCAATAGAATGCCGCCCTCCCAGCACTATCTGGGCACAACAATGAAATGTCGCCCTCCCAGAATCACCTGGGCGCAGCAATGGGATGCCGCCCTCCCAGCCATAGCAGCAGAAACACCTTTCCTGCCGCACACCCCTTCTCCCCCAGCCAGATGACAACGATCCATCTGCCGATGACAGTTGGGTCCCCCCCGGCGGTACTTGTTGCTGAGTGGCCATCCCAAAAACGCTCCATGACCCCAGAGCAACACCGTCGGTCTCGTCCTGACGGGGTTGCATAGAAGAGGGCTAAAAGGTAAACCTGGCCTAATACTCACCCCAGACCCTCAGCCGGCCGTTTGTACCCTAAAACATGCCGCTGACTGCCAACGGACGACTTCTCCAAATCCTCCGTATCGAGAAACCGTAATTTCGTGCTAGTGGCAGCGCCGATACGGAACGAGCGTTCCATAGCCGGCGGGATCGATTCTGGCCTGTCCAAAAAAAACCTGGAAACTAGAACCCGCTAGACTAAAGGGATGAAATAAAAGGCACGGAGTGACTCGTCAGCCTGCGCTACGGCCCTGGCCTTGCTAGCCCATAGGGCCCCACCAAACCTGACACAAGCCACTGCCCTAAAAGGACGGGCCTCGTACAGAGAGGCACACAGACCGTCCAAAGCCTGACTAATCAGCGACAGCTGCTGCACCATCAGGGCCCGACAAGCATCGGAGGAGAGTCCTCTCCCAGCCCGCCCACATCTTCCGAATGCGGAAGTCACCAGAAAAAATCAGTAAACCCCCCCGCCTTGGACCAAAAGGCGAGGCCGGCTAACCTGGACCTAATAGTCCTAACTGAAAGGCCACGCTGCCTAAGCTGGACGCAAAATATGGCCAGGCATACAACTGGGGCAGGCCAACTATAGGGGTAACCCTTATCCCGCCTGAAATCCCCAAACTCTTTTCCTGCCAGCTGCTAAGCCCCCAGAGTGCCAGGCACCCCAGAGAGGGCCATAGCCCAGCAGGCCTCTACTCTCCACTGCCCAGGAGCCCACCCAGGCTCCAAGGGGGTCGGGAAAAGCCTCAGGCAATGCACGTGCCCATGGGGCCAGGGTCCAAAACCTGGACAACTGACCATGGGACAGGCGACAGCAATCCCGTTATACCAACCCAGGGACATGTCTAGCCAAAAAACAAAGCGTTCAGAAACAAGGCCCTGTGCACAAAATGGCGGAGAAGCCGCATGACCCTGTCGCTCTTAGAGGACAGGGCACTCACAACATGGACCACTACCAAGTTGTCGCACCAAAAGTACACAGTCCTGTCCCTGAACTGCTCCCTCCAAGGCTCTAAGGCCACTACCAAGGGAAAAAGCTCTAAAAAGGTCAAGACCTTAACCAGGGGGGAGGCCCTCCATTCTGGAGGCCAGACAGACCAGCACACTGGTCACCTAACACAACCCCAAAGCCATAAGTCCCCGCAGCATCCGAACACAACTGCAATTCAGCTTCCAAAAGAAGCTCATGCCTCCAAAAGGACAACCCATTAAAACGCTCTAAAAAAATCCCGCCATACGCAGAGGTCAGCCCTGACCCCGGCGCATAAGCGGGTACGATGATGGGGCAAACGTAGCCCCTACATCGCACTATACAACCTCAGGGAAAAAAACCGTCCAGGCACCACAACCCGACAGGCAAAATTCAAAATCCCCGCTAATTCCTGCAGCTGCCTAAGAGTGACCTTCCTGCAGCCCAACACAAGATCAAGCGTAGCCCGGATCTTGACTAACTTATCTAGGGGCAATCTAGAAGATTGCTCCTCTGAGTCCAATTCAATACCAAGGAAGGTAATCTTGGTGGCTGGGCCCTCGGTCTTCTTCAGGGGCTAGAGGCACCCCCAACTGAGCACAAAGGGCTTCGAAGTCCTGCATCAGAGCAAAACATCGCTCTGAACGCGCAGGCCCCGCCATCAAAACTTCATCACGGTAGTGAACGACCGAACCAAGACCACTGCGCCTCCTGAGAGCCCACCCCAAGAAGGTGCTAAAGCTCTCAAAAAGAGAGCATGAAACAGAGCAACCCATAGGTAAAGCCCTGTCTACATAGAAACCACCCTCAAAGAGGAAGCCCAGGAGCTGGAAGTCGTCTGGGTGAATGGGGAGGAGCCGGAATGCAGACTTAATGTCGCATTTACCCATAAGGGCTCCGACCCCACACTTCCTAACTATGGCCACGGCCACATCAAAGGATGTGTACCGGACTGAACAAAGGTCGTCAGGAATGAAATCATTCACTGACTCCCCTTTTGGAAAAGACAAGTGGTGAATCCACCAACATTCACCACTCGCCTGTTCAGGCCTCCTTCTTTATGTTTCCCCTAACAATGTCTTCATGTCCCACAACCGGTCTAAGGTTGTCAAACACGAAGGCCTTCCTAACCCCCCTGTAAGGGATCCTAAAACCCCCCAGGAAACCTAGCAGAAGAGCGTCCGCTCTCTCGCGAGGGTGGTAGTTTTTTAACCAACCCTTAAGAACAACAAAATTAATTGAACTGGGGCCCATTACCCCCAGCAGGCGGGGGCTGCTTCGCCTGACCCCCACCCTTCTAGTCCTTTCCCGCCTTAGGCCTAGGACAAACGAAAGCGGCATGGGAGCCCCAAACTGGGGACGGCTCAAACCGTAAAGGCTCCGAAACTAAACACCCCTGGCCCCGACGGGTAAGCCGTCACTGCGGCCAGAGCCATAGCAGCCGAAGCTGGCAGAGTCCAACCTCCCGCCCTAGATACCCTGGGCCCCAATGGAAAAGCCGTCGCAGGAGCCCGAGGGAGGGCAGCCGTAGCCGGTGGGGACCACACCTGAGTACAGGTGCCCGCCGGAGACCCTAAACCATTGCACTCACCCCCGAAACCCGGTGGGACAAAGGCCTGCCCGGGCCAAGGAAGGAGTGCGACAGAGGTCGAATGTGTTGCGACCTCAACTGCCCCGAAAGGTGTATACGGCACCCAGGGTATTGCCAGTCCCACGGGGCCTGGCAAGGCCACCACCTGCCCGGGCTGGCTAACCACTACGATAGACCTATTTCGACCTTATTCTGGTCTTATCAGCTGGCCATACCCGCACCGGGACTTGAACCTGCAACCTTTGCCTTGCAAGGCAGAGAATTAACCTCCAGGCTACAATATCCAATCCCGATTTGGGTTTTTGTTTTTTTGCTTTGTTTTGCTTTGTTTTTAATTATTTATTTATTTATGTATGTATGTATTAATTTTATTTCAGGTGTGTGTCTTTTTCTATTTTTGAACCAGGAGCCAAGGCCAAAAAGGCCCCGGCCCCAAAAGAAAATGAAGACCGCTGCCTAGGAAGGCAGAGGAGTAGTAGTAGGGCTGCTACCTATCGAAAGGGAGCCCAAACTGACCCCCGCCGCCCTCCTCGCTCCCCCAAGGGGAAAAAACGATCGCTCCCCCACCGGGAGCCCTAGCCAACGGATAACTGCCACTGGCAGCCAAACCTCCGGCCTCCGATGAGGTAGAAGAGCTGACAAGGCCGCCACGCCACGAGGCCGCCCAACCAATGGGGGAAGCGCACGACCGATTACCCACACACACACGCGCAAAGCGCCCTCCGCGGCACCTAGCGATCCCCCCGACCCGAGGGGATAAGTTAATAGGGGGGGGCCTCATGCCGGACACCAGCCGAAGCACGGTTGCTGCCTGAGAGCTTCGAGAACAGGGGCAGACCGCAGGCCTCGGAGCTGAAGAGGGCTCTTCACCAGGAGCTCACAACGAGCCGCTGCCCCCCAAGCCTCCGACGAGGCTTCTAAATTGACGGCCGTCACATGCGGCCGCCGTAAAAGGCTCCAGGAGCAGACAGACGAGTGTCTGCTCTGCTGCAAGGGTCCGGGCGAAAAGGCCGAGCCCGGGCCTGCGCGCCCTTAAATAGGGCCGGCAAGCCCCGCCCGGACCTGTCAGCAGTCAGGCCACGTTGGCCTGACTCTCGGCCGAAGTCTCACCTCGCGAGACTTCGACCGAGTCCCAAGATGGCGGCCGCCAGGAGTCTGGTGTCTGCCCAACCCTCCTGCAAACGCCGCCGGCGGGTAAGTCCGCTGGCGCTATTATGTAGGTATAAAAAAGCAAAATATACAAAATGCAAACAGAAACATGGTACAATAGAGAAGTAAGAGAATGCTTAGATCAAATATTGAGTGAGCACTCTATAGATGAGAAGAGAAACCATGTCTATTGATATCGCTATCTATAACTGAAGACATCTTTTTTTCAAACTCATCTTCTAAGAAACATTCATGAATTATTCCTGGTAACATAATGGAAGAAGTTTCTCAGTGTCATTGCCATCTTCCACACTGTCCTTTTCCCAATAACCCAGTCCAATGTATCAATAAATTGCAAATATCCGCAGAAAGTTTGAAAGATTAAAGGATAAGAGGAATTTAAAAGCTAAAAGCAGCATTTTTTTTGGCTATATTTACAGGATAAAAAAGAAGGAATGGACTTGATAGGATAACAGCTGGCAAAAGTAGATTTATTGCTAAAAGGCTTGTCTTTAATAATTGAAAAATATATTTATGGCTGCTATTACTTATAAGATTGAAGACCTTATAATATTTGTGACATAAATAAGTTGCTTACAGATGCAGATCATATTTGGAGGGTTACAATGAAACAGGGTTACACAGTACAGTGGTACCTCGAGATACGAGTTTAATTCGTTCCGGACCTGGGCTCTTAAGTCGAGCAGCTCTTATCTCGAACGACTTTTCCCCATAGGAATTAATGTAAATAATTTTAATTGGTTCCAGCCCTCAAAAAACTCACAAAGTTAGTCTAAATTATGCAGAAAGACATGTTTTTAATGAAGAAATGTACATGTACATATAAATGAATAATGAAGTTTCTTTCACTTAACTTGTAAACTTTCTTAAACTTTTAAATTTACATATGTTCAACTTCTCTGCCACCCAATCCTGTAGGACAGAGGTCCCCAACCCTTTTTGCACCAGGGACCGGCTTTAAGCGATCAAGAGAGGAATGGGTGAATGAATGGACGGAGGGTGGGAAGGAAGGAAGGAAAGAGGGAAGGGACAGGAACAGAGGAAGGAAGCAAGGAAACTTATGAAAGGGGAGAGTAAGAGAGGAATGAGTGAAGGGAGGGAGGGAGGGAGGGAAGAAGGTGGGAAGGAGAAAGAAAAGAAGAAATAGAGGAAGGGAAGGTAAAAGAGAGAAAGAAAAAGAGCAAGAAAGAAAGAAAGAAAGGGGGAAGGGACAGGAACAGAGGAAGGAAGCAAGGAAGCTTATGAAAGGGGAGAGTAAGAGAGGAATGAGTGAAGGGAGGGAGGGAGGGAAGAAGGTGGGAAGGAGAAAGAAAAGAAGAAATAGAGGAAGGGAAGGTAAAAGAGAGAAAGAAAAAGAGCAAGAAAGAAAGCTGCAAGCACCCCCCCGAGCCCCCCAGGCCGGCTGCAACCTTTTAAAACACGCGCGCCGCTTTGCAGCTGTCTCCTGAAGCCGAACGCGGAAGTTAGCGTTTGGCTTCAGGAGACAGCTCCTTGGCGCTTGTATCTCGAATTTGGGCTTGTAAGTAGAACAAAAATATCTCTCCCCTCCCAGCTCTTATCTCGAGTTGCTCTTAAGTAGAGCAGCTCTTATGTCGGGGTTCCACTGTACTGGAATTCTTTTATAAAATGTCATATTTATATATGCACATGAGAAATGCTCTTATATTCTGCTCTAAAGAGACACAACAGCTATTGTTAAGATTCCAAAGAGCTGTCATATAGGAAATGGGGTAGATTTGTTCTAAATTGGCAGCACAAGAAATTTAGATTATTATTGCATATGGTGTTGTATTTTAATTACAAATCAGTTTTGATTGAAACCTAGAAAAATTACTCTAATGATATGTGCAGTTCAATAATGTAACAAATGTACTTGTACACAGGTTGGATTTTACTTCATTCAATACAAGTTGGATGGTCATGTGCAGGGACAGGCAAAGTTGGCTCTTCCATGACACGTGGACTTCAACTCCCATAGTTCCTGAGCTAGCATAAGTGGCTCAGGAATTCTGGGAGTTGAAGTCCACATGTCATAGAAGAGCCCACTTTGCCTACCCCTGGTCATGTGTTTAGGATTGTGTAGTAATAAATTCTATAGTGTGCGAGGGATTCTAAAGGTCCTGAAACACAAAAAATAAACATTAACATAAATTTAAATAAACAATAATAAACAATTATTGCTAAATGTAGGAAGAACTGTACTATAGTTTCTGTATTTACATAGAAGTGGGAAAATAAAGCAATCTTACAGAAGGAATTTTGAGAAAGATGACAGAAGCAAGTTAATTTATTAGGACATATTTGCAAATCACTATTTAAATATGATATCGAAGCAGAATAAGTTTAAAAATGCAAGATAAAATAAATGCAACATTTCAAAAAAGCAATAAGAATGGATCAATGGCTAGACTTATGGTGGGGGGGGATCAATAAAATTTATACCAGCTACAATCTGAGGAAAAGAATGATACAATCTTTATAAAATGCTTTTGATGCTATTACAATGTTAAGAATAAAATCATACATACCTTATAAATATTGAAAGTGGGACTTAGTTTTCCAAGGAAACAAGAGAAGTGTCCTTCAACTCAAGCTCAATTAATGGTGGAACTATCTGTGTAGTCTGAAGTACAGTGATCCCTCGATTATCGCGAGGGTTCCGTTCCAAGACCCCTCGCGATAATCGATTTTTCGCGATATAGTGGTGCGGAAGTAAAAACACCATCTGCGCATGTGCACCCTTTTTTTCCATGGCCGCGCATGTGCAGATGGTGTTTTTACTTCCGCACCTGGGAAGACCCAGCAGCGCCGCAGCAGCAAGGAGCCGAAGATCGGGGTTTCCCCTTTGCGTGGGCGGCGGGGAAGACCCAGGGCAGGTTCCTTCGGCCGCCCAGCAGCTGATCTGCTCGGCAGCGCCACAGCAGCAAGGAGCTGAAGATCCGGGTTTCCCCGCCGCCCACGCAAAGGGGAAACCCGGATCTTCGGCTCCTCGCTGCTGCCCGCCTGCCGCTCGCCCGCCCGCCCGCCGCTCGAGAGCAAGAGGGGGAGAGATAGAGAAAGAGAGAGAAGGAAAGAAAGAGATGAGAGAGGGAGGAAGAGAGTGTGAGAGAGGAAGAAGCAAGATAGAGAAAGAGAGAGAGAAAGAAAGATGAGAAAGGAAGAGAGTGACGTCATCGGGTGGGAAAATATTTTTAATTAATATTTTTTGAAAAATCGCGATATAGCGTTTTGCGAAGATCGAGATCGTGAAAATCGAGGGATCACTGTATCTCCAGAATTCAACAGTTGGACCTAGATGGGGGGGGGAAGAGCATTGTGATATTAACACAGGGGTGGGCTACTGCCCAGATGGGGAGGGCAGGGGGGAACCCAGTGGGGTAGCAAAAATGGAGCTCCACCCCAGAGCACCCAATTTGCACTGAAAAATGTTGAAAGAAAATGCAGGGCTTCCTGCATAAACGATGCCCATAGTGTGGTAATAAAACTTTTGGTAGCCCTTCACTGTATATTAACATCACCCTTTGAATGCAAGCTATATCATAATAGCCATACTAAAAGCACTGCATCACATTGTTCTTTTCTTTGGCCACAAGGACTATATCTGTCTGAGGATTGGTTTTGTTTATTTTGCCTTCCTTACCTAATCTATAGCTTGTTATTTTCAGGGATTCTCCACCCAAGTAGTAACTAGGTCTGATCCTGATCAGCTTCCAATTTCAGACAAGATCACACCAATGCTGCCACCTGCTGAGTTTAAAATAATACACTTTGTTGAAAATATAATTAAGTGGCTTAATTAAAAAGAGTTGGTTTTAATTCTTAAAATGGACTGACGAACAGCATAAAGCAAATACACTTAGTTACACTGAAAACCCAATCAATTAGCCTGTTTTTCATAACTTTTTGCCCAAGAATAAGAGTTGAACAGAAATTGTGGAAAAGAGGCAAATCTTATCTTTAGAAAAATAATTATCCTGACCAGCTAGAACAAAATATTTCTCCCAAATACTAATTGGTTGCAGTGATTAAGCCACACCTATTGCTATTTGCCTGAACAATATAGAAGGACTTAATGATGTTCTGAAGTCTTATGAGTACCTTCAAGATACAGTCAACTATTTCTGGAGAAAGTAACCAGTGACTCTATCATCATTTTCAATATCAGCATATTTCTTTTCTTTTCCTTCCCCCTCTTCCTGTTTTCCATTATTTTTTAAAAACATGCTCTTTGCATTTTATATTTTGATTGTTCTGTCGGGCTCTCTGGTAGAATCCTCCCAAAAATTCACAGGTACAAATTTCAGACACACACACGTTTGAAAATTCAAAACAATGTTCTTTATAATGAAAATTCACTTAAACTAAGCCATCTTTTGGTATAGCAAAGAGCACTCGTCTCCAAACAAACTGGTAATTTATACAAGTCCCTTATCAGTCCTGTGATATTTAGCTTGCAGCTGTGAGGCAATTCAAAGTCCTTCTTTCACAAAGTGAAACACACTTTGCTCTGGTTTAGTTTCAAAGCAGGGAAAAATCAGCACACAAAAAGTCAAAGTCAGTAACGCAGTCATGAAACACAATGATCAGATAATCCTCCACAATGGCCAAACTCACAGGCTGCTCTTTATAGCAGCCTCACTAATTACCACAACCCCACCCAACCACAGGTGGCCTCATTTTCTTTGATAATAATCTCTCAGTTGTTGTTGCTTATGCATCACTCTCCGCATGCCTGGCTGTATCATTAACTCTTGTTCTGAATCCAAGGAGGAGCTAGATAATTGATCTCCTTCTGAGCTGTCTGCCACACTCTCCTCCTCCCTGTCACTCATGTCTTCTTGGTCAGAGGAGCCTTCATCAGCAGATTCCACTGGGGGGGCAAAACAGGCCTGCAGCATGTGGATGTCTCCCCCACATCCACAGTCCTTGGGGCAGGAGCTGGGCCAGAGCTAACCACAACATTGATAAACCAATAAAAATCATAATAATAATAATAATCTTCATTATCATCATCTTTTTTTCCCCAGAACAAAGGTCAGGAGTTTTACCTGGCTTAGTGCTGACCGTGGGAACAGAACCTTATGGTATTTCTGTTTCGTCTCTTTTATATAGTGCTTACTTTTATACATATGGTAATTTCCATCATATTCTGATCTAATGACAATAGAACCATTAAGAACATCTCACATGTGGCCATTTTATTAACTTCTTGTAAACTCTGACTGTACACTTCCTTGCTCATGATTTGAAATACATTGTGATCTCTCCTTCCCTCAATCTAGAGCAGGGATGTTGAACCCTTTATTCCCCGGGTGCCGAAAGCACATGTGTCTGTGCTATCACACATGCGTGAGTGCCCACACCCATAATTTAATGCCTGGGAATTGCAAAAATGGCCCTCCCCCCACCCCCGGAGGTCCTCTGGAGACCTAAATCAGCCCATTTCCAACCTTTGGTTGGCCTATTTTTCACCCTCCCCAGACTCCAGAGGCAAAAATGCCCTCCCCTATCACATGTCCGCATGCACCTTGGAGCTGAGCTACGATAACAGCTCGCATGCCAGCCGATATGGCTCCGCGTGCCATCTCTGACACCATGCCATAGGTTCACCCTCACTGATCTAGAGCCATATATTATTATAACCTTTAATAATGGGCAAGCAGCATAGCTGAAAAGGAAAATGTTAGTGACTTAGTATTCTATGAAATGTAATTTCTGGAAATATTAAGTCATAGTATGACCAGCAGTGGTGGAGAAAAACAACAGCAAATGAAGTGGAGTTACCAGAGAGATGAGGACTATTTACTAAGCCTGAATTTTCTAAAGTATCCAAAGGGATTTGAAGACGTTTCTTAGTGCTAGGCCAATGGTGCCAGTGGGGATACTTCCTTTAACCACCACTGACTGTCAATTGGACTGAAATGCCTTTGAAAAATAAATCTCTGGCTTTCTCTGCAAGACTCCTAAACCAAGAAAGAAAGTGCATTCAGTTCCTTGTGGAGTTCTATGTCTCTTCCTGACTATGCTTTCTCTTGCTTTTTCTCTTTCCATATTGTATTTCCTGAAATAGCAATGGAATCATGGAGACAGAGGAGTTAGGTACAGGTAACTATTACAAAAGAGTAACCTTGCTTTAAGGATCACATGAATTCTCAGGGAATCTGATCATCCATAATGTCTGCCATTGTGGGGAGTAGATCATCAGCCATGGTAAAACACACATGTGTAAATATGTGGGTCTGTGTTTGTGCAGTTTGTGGTTATAGATTCACAAACTGCACAAACACATATACATGTGGGCTGGGATAAAAACTGTCCAAAGACTGGATTTTAAGAATGAATATATAAAGCATTATAACATCAATATATTAATACCATGATGAAAGAACTCTTACATTAGAGATCCAACAAGGACGGTAGTAAGCACTTTGCAAAGTTAGTCTGATACATGTATGTTCTGTGACTAATCATGGCAGCCATTTTGCGAATGTATTTACCTGTGCTTTTAACTTTCAAATTTACACCCAGCAGAAAAGATTGCCTACCCCAGGGAGATGCATATGAACTCCAAAGCACATAGGCTCAGATCAGCCCTCCCTAAGCTTGTGTTCTCTTGATGTAGTTCCATGCAATAATCCCTTGTGCCTACCCCTGACATCTGGAAGAAGCAAAGGCAGAACTGGTACACACGATAAAGACAGAAAGAAACCATATGTTCCCTCTCCAATCAGAGCAATGGGTAAGTCTGGGAATTATCATATGATATACTTTTGCAGGCTAGGTCTGCTATTCTCTTTTCCAATCTCTGCCACACCTGAGTAAAAATACGAAGTATTTGGACCAGAAATCATGTAATAAATTTGACAGGCAGATGGTTTAGAAGAGACAATAGAACAAAATCTTTTCACAGAGCACTAGATTGTATTTTCTTAACTCGTATCTGTATCAAAGAAAGTCAAAAGTCATTCTTTTTTATCTTATTATTTATTTATTTATTTTTATTATTTTCTTTTCTTCTTTTCTGCACTTCTATGTTGCCTCTTTCTTCATCTTTTTTTAATCTCTTACCCTGTTTGTTTATCTTTTAATGTTATACTTTTAAAAATCAATACCATCATATATAAAAAAGAAAATATCTAATTGTTTGGTGTGCAATGCTGTGTAGCATTATCCCGAGGGGAAGAGATGAAACAGTTTATGCGCAAAATGTGAGGGGTATGCAGATATCTTCTTAGACCCCCTTTTGACCCACACAATATACAGGTATTCTATGGAAGGTAGGCTGGTTGCAATTGCTCTTTCTGTAGTCTTAACTATCCATTGGAGTTTGTACTTGTTCAGTTTGGTTGCTGCAGCAAACCAGATTGTTAAAGAAGTACAAACAACAGACTGTATAATTTCTCCGTAAAACTGTATTTATTTATTTATTTATTTATTATTTGGATTTGTATGCCGCCCCTCTCCCGAGGCAGTCTGAACTTCCTAAGTTGACGCAGGAAGAACATTCTTTGTTGTGCCTTTTTAATGATAGTTCTAATGTTAAATGTCCATTTCAAATCCTGTGAGATCATAGAACCCCAAAATTTGAAAGACTCTACTGCTGATACTGTGTTATCAAACATAGTAAGAAGTGGTAAAATAGAAGGGTTCCTCCTAAATTTATACAGAACTGAACTTTGTAACAGATTTGACCTACTGTATTTAAAACAAATGCATTGAATATATAGAATCTGCAAGCAGAGCAAAGGAAATCTGATACTCTCATCAATATGAACAGTAATTTTACTTGGATTTGTGTGTGTGTATGTGTTTTAATCATTTCAAGAATTTAGTATATTATCTCAAAAGGAAATGACATATTTAGAGATTATATGCGCATATCTTATTTAAAACTGATCCCAGCTTCAGTGACACCAAAACCCTCAAAGGAAGGGGACTGCATCTAAATGACTAAAAAAATAGATACGGTTCGTAAGAAGAAGCAATTTTCCCCATAGGAATCAATGTAAAAGCAAATAATGCGTGCAAATCCACCCCCAAAATGACCCCTTTTGCCTTGCACCACTGGGAATCCCTGCCTCCGGACTTCTGTTGCCACCCAAAGCCCCCATTCTTTTGCTGCTGGGATTTCTCTGAGCCTCCCCTTGCTGAAAATCCCCACTTCCAGATTTCCTTTGCCAGTCAAAGCCCCCATTCTTTTGCTGCTGGAATTCCCCAGAGCTCCCCTTGCTGGGATTCAAAACACTGCTGGCAAAAACAAAGGGAATCCCAGTGAGGGGAGCCTCAGGGAAATTCAAGGAGCACAAGAATGGGTGCTTTGGGCGGCAATGGAAGTTCGTAGGCAGGGATTCCCAGTGAGGGGAGCCTCAGGGGAATCCCAACAGCACAAGAACTTGGGCTTCGGGTGGCAACATAAGTCTGGAGGTGGGGCATCCCAGCGGCGGTGGCTTGGGTTGGTAAGGTGAAAATGGTTCGGAAGTAGAGATAAAAAAATCTTAAACACCGGGTTCGTATCTCAAAAACTTTGTCAGTAGAGGCATTCGTAAGTAGAGGTACCACTGTATTGTCTATCACTTACATATAAAAAACTTAATATATCTACCTGGTCAGCAAAATGCTTGATTTTTCCAACTCTGGAAGAAGGGGAGATTTATCAAGTTACTTTTGTCTGCTGTGTAGAACTGGGAATCTGAATTTGTTTTGGCAGGTCATGGTGATGCAGATTACTTGCTATGAAGGATCTCATAAGTTATTGTACAAGTGGAATTACAAAAATATCACAAATCCCTAAACCTAAATACATAATTTGTGAGTGATCTTATGTAGAAACAGCTGGTGGCAGAGAGTGATATACCTATCATTAATGTTCTTTGGCAAATGCTAAAGTGTGCATTTTTTGTCTCAATTGGCATTCATGCAATATAACCAAAAGCCTTCAATCTCTCTCTCTAAACAAGAGATTTTACTAATTACCACGTTCATTTGAATTTTTATTACTTTCAAATAATGAAAGCCATTATTAGGGTCAATCTAAATCCACAGTGTTTGCAATTTTAGGATTTTCTGCTACAATTTGGCGTTGGACTCAAAATCTGGGCTTTCTTATTTCAAGGATAAACTTTGTTCTAAACAAACTAGGCCAGAAATATTGTGCCTTTGCGCTAATAATTAATTTTCAACAAAGTGTACCATTTAATCAAACATTTTACAGTCTACAAAATGTGCAACAATAGTAAATGAGTAAAAATAATCATAAAGCAATTCTGCTTAATTCATGCTGTGATATAACTATTATAGAGACTATCAAGTACTTCATTTCTAAAACTCCTTAACATAGTACATCAGTTGCTCTCATACATAGTGAATTTTAAGGGGGGGAAATACTTCCTAAACTTATATACACACATTTGATTCTATAGTAACAAACTTTATTCACTTACCTATATTTGTGAAGGAACCTTATATTTTTAGGGTTATAAATATCTGTATCATGCAGTAGCCACTCAAATGGGAAGCTCACAAATATGGCCAAGACAGTTATAGCTCTGTTTCACAATCACTTCCCACCAGTTAATATTTAAAATGCTCAGATAAGATGGCAAAGATTAACATAAATAATTAAAGGGAGAACTTATTTACTATCTTGGCTTGGCTTCGTCTTCTTGAAAAGAAAATAAGCAGTAGGATTGTATCTCACTCTTATTTTTAAAAAATACAGTCAAATAATACCTTCTGATTTGAATGATGCCATATCAGAGTCTGATAGATTGCTTCCTTGATTACAGATGGAAATTATTAATGGAGTAAGTGAGTTTCCATCTCTTATTCTGAGAAATAGGTGAGTAACAAATGGAGGAAGATAAATGTTATTAGGAAAAATTCATCTTCAGGAAAAGTTTAAAGGAGAACCCAAGACACTACTTTATTCAGTTTCTAATCTCTTAATTGATTGTGGAAAAGAAGTCATAATGATTGTTCTAAAAGCATTTGGAAACAGGTGTAGATATTAGTATTAATGTATCAAGAACAAATCTTGTCAAACTAGGTGTATCTCTGATTCCTTGCTCAATAGTAATGCTTATTTCAGCAAATTTTTGAAAAATGTCATATGATAATCTCAAATTATGGTAGTTAAATCTAGGTGGACAGCATGCCTATTGTGTGAATCCACAACTGACTTCCTAAAAACACATCCGTTTTTAGGTTAGAGCAGTGATGGCGAACTTTTTTTGGTTTGTATGCCAAAAGGGGGCTGTGTGAACATGCTAGCACACATGCACATGCCCACACCTATTCCCTTCCCCCCATTCATGTGCACCCCTGTACATTGCCCCCTGTCATGCACACAGCCGCCCGAGTCTGCGGAGGGGGCGGCATACAAATCTAAATAAACATAAACATAAATAAACAATCCCCCTTGTCTCTTTGCAAGCTTACAGGCCTCACTGAAGCCTGGGACGTTGAATAAATAGCCAAACAGAATTTCGGAAAAATGGACTTCTGGTTTACCTGTTGTGCTGTTTTTTGCACTTCAGAGCACAACAGGCAAACTGAAAGTCCATTTTCCCGAATTTCCGGTTTACCCTTGGGCAGTTTTTTGCACTCCCTGAAGCCTCCAGAGAGTGAAATGGCCTTCCCCAAAGCCGAAAATCAGCTGGCTAGCATGGGCATGCATGGTGGAGCTGACAAATAGGACAATAGGACAATGCCTCGGGTGCCTTCCAATATGGCTCTGTATGCCACTGTGGCACACATGCTATAGATTTGCCATAATTGGGTTAAAATAATCAGGCTAGAGAGTGTTACTGGGATTGGTTCACTTAATGTTATTAATATTATTATTAATAACATATATGAAAAAATGGAAGGCATGCTTATAATCCTTGATCACTGATATGTGCTTACTTTCTTTTCAAGGCTCTTCCTTTTTGTTAATTCCACAACTCTTTGTAGAGTCACATATTAATTTCCAAACTTTTTATGCATCATTCAGAATCTGAATTCTGTATTCATCTTTGTAATACAGTATCATGTTAGCATAATTACTAAACAAAACAGAGCAATATTGGACAATCTCAAATATACTGTATGGTTAAGTATCTCTTCAGCCATTTTACTCTTCTAGCACAATGAAATTATTATCCAGTTCTTTTGCAACAGAATTCAGTGAATGTTCTCAAACCAATATTCTAAGCAGAAGCAAATAGATAGCTGCCATTCTAAGTTTCCACAATATCATGTGATAATTTTAAAAGAAGGCTAAATTCAGCATCCATCACTACTTCTGCTGATATCCTTACCTCCCAAAAGGTAAGATTGTCAGGATATACCAGCAAAGAATTGGACCCAGCAGAGGATGCTATGACCAAACATTTCTCAAATAGAGGGGAAAGAGATGGTTTAATTATTTCCCTGCAAGCTATTTTATCACTTTTATCACTTTTGAAATAGCAAGCTTGCATGCATACATGGCAGCTATTTTTCTCTGCAAGAAGACAATATGGACAGTTAATTGCAATGCTAGAGATTAGTTCAATATGTTCATTCATAGAAAATGTTTAATCATGCCTAAAAGAGAAAAATAATTTCATACTAATACATTCCCAATTCAAAGCCAGAAAAAAATGAATTTTTCTTTAATTCATGGGAAGAATAACAGTCATGGCTAAAACAAAGAATTTTTCATTTCAATAGAAAACATATCCCAATGCCTTAATAAGTATCATTCTAATAGAGAGACTAAATAGAGTATTGCCACAATTTAGACAATTATAGTTTGTCAGACAGAATTATGAATTTTTAACTGTTAATAAACTACAATTCTTAATATTCTTTAAAGAGAATCATGAAATTTAAAATGGAATGAAAACGTTTATCCGAAATGGAGTTAAACAGATAATATTAATACACTCGAACTATTACAGTAAATCCTGCTTGAAATCTGGCATTTCCATTTTGAGTTTTTAAAAATGCATATAGATATAATATTAACTTCTTCTACCCTAAATCAAGGACAAGAAAAAGTGACTAATTAGAAGTGTCATGATAATTAATGATAAAAGTACCAGAAGATCTAATTTTAACTTGAAAATCCCCACAGCCAGTTTAACCAATGCTTTAAGATGTGAGCTAGAAATATATAGCATGTTTAATGGGATGCTGACCTGGAGAAGGTCTATCAATGTGGTCACTAAGAATTGGCCCTGAGCTTCTAGTCCAGAATTAATCAATTAATGATCAAATTGCCATTGCTGTAAATCTTGTTCCTACTCAATACAGTGGTACCTCATGATACGAATCCCTCGTCTTACGAACAACCCGAGATAAGAACCCGGGGTTCAGAAAATTTTTGCCTCTTCTTACGAACTTTTTCCTTCTTACGAACCTGCCGCCGCCGCCGCGAAGCCCCGCCGCCCGGCTGTCGCTTTTTGAAACAGCCGGGGGACTTCTCAGCGTCCTCCTGAACCTGAACGCCAAACCCAAACTTCCGGGTTCGGCGTTCGGGAGGCCGCCGAGAAGCCCCCAGGCTGTTTTAAAAGGTGACAGCTGGGCGGCGGGGCTTCTCGGTGGCCTCCCGAACCCGAACTTTTGCCAACCTTCTGGGTTCGGCTTCTCGGCGGCCTCCCGAACACCAAACCCAGAGGTTTGGGTTTGGCGTTTGGGTTCAGGAGGACGCTGAGAAGCCCCCCGGCTGTTTCAAAAGGTGACAGCCGGGCAGCGGCGGGTTTTTTGCAGTTTTTTTGTTGTTGCACGGATTAATTGATTTTACATTGTTTCTTAAGGGAAACAATGTTTCATCTTATGAACTTTTCGTCTTACGAACCTCCCCTGGGAACAAATTAGGTTCGTAAGACGAGGTATTACTGTATATTCTAAATGATGGGTCTCCAAGTTCTGAAATTAAGTTTCAAATATCTTCTAAACATGGCACATGGCCAAGCATCCATGAGATTTTTCCCATATGAGAAAATCATGCTTAAATCCCCACAACCAACCAGATCAGCTGTGTCACGAAAGGCCCAGTACTGAGATTCAGTCAGTTTAATTGACAGTCCAGAAGACACTGAATAAATATCCCGTGGCACCAACTGGTATCACATTCTGCTGCATTCCAGAGTGGGCAGAATAGGGAGCAAGAGTCAGTTAGTGAGTGGTAGCTATATATTGGAAGATACCTTTAAAGTTTCAACCAATCTACAAGTTCATAAATAGTGGACAATGCTGTTTCATGATTAGTTGCTAGCTTTGACATCTTCATATTATGACATGAGGAAGGGGAGCCTGTGTTATTTCCCCTTTACAACTTGGAAACTTCTTTTATTTTAGTTCACTATGAGCTATAGTTTTTCTTTCCATTGATAACAGTGGAAGTCATCTGAACACAGGTGAAAGCTTCTGCAAGGCAGGAAAAAAAGTAATCCTTATCCTGATGCACAAAGTAAGGGAAAAGAGTAGTAGAAAAAGTTTTGAACAAGATTTTGTAATGGACCCATTAAAATCAACTTTAAATTGCATTCACAATACCATGGCCATGATGTAGATAATATATGTAATTTAAAAGGCACACTCCTACCTAAGTGCTAATAACCTTGTCAAACAACATTTGGTTCAGTAATGGAAAAAGATCCATTAAACAATTACTCAAAGTTAGAATGGAAACATATACAGTAGATAAAACAAATATGCTTGGCCTCCCAGATCCAACTTAAGAATTAGGGAAAGCTGAATGTTCTTGAAATTGGCTGCATCGTATTGCACAACTCTTTTAACAGCCATTTAGTGTACAGTATCTTCAGCAGCTTTTTTTCAACTTGACCCTAGTTGAGGATCCTGCAAGTTGTACTTCCATCACAAGTTGGGACAGACTGGCCTATTCTTTGGATCAGGGAGTAGGAACATATATTTGTATCTCATGATTCTCCCAACAGCATTCCTTTGTTTGCATTTCTTGCTACTACCCCGTTTCCCCGAAAATAAGACGTACCCCGAAAGTAAGGCATGTCAGAGGTTTTGCAGAATTTGCTAATATAAGGAACCCCCCGAAAATAAGGCATAGTCAAGTTTACATACGGTACGGTGGAAAAACATACGGTACCATTCAAAGCTTTTCATATCGGTACCGTAATAATGTGCCGTCCTCTGCTGGCCCCTTCCATCGCTTTGTACCGTCCAGTACAGCAGACACAGTCTGCTGCTGTCTCACCACCATTACAGTCTCCACTACAGTACGTAGACTGTAGTTCCTCTGGTGGCCGGAAGCTGCAATAGCGGGAGTATACTGTTGTACCATATAAGTGCCATCGTTTGTGTGTGGGGGTGCCATACTGACACGTACCGTACGGTACACTTTCTTTGGGGGTGTCAGCTTTTCTGCCTGTGAATTTGTCTTATTTGAGACGTAGCACAACTTTTGGAGCAAAAATTAATATAAGACAGTGTCTTATTTTCGGGGGAAACACGGTACTGTATAAAGTAGGAAGCCTAAAAAAGCCATAAGAGAATTGTAAAAGAATGACCAACACCTCCCCCCCAAAAGAGCAAAAATGAAAAAAATTTCCCCCAACATTTCCGATACCATTTACTCCACTGTTCTACCTACTCCAATCCGCAGGTTTTCCAAAATACATTAAAGGCAGCCTTTAGCCTCCAGATTTCCCCATCCTATATTGGTGATAAACATATTTTAAAACTGCCAGGATTGAGGAACACTCCCCTAGAGTGATGGACACAGTGGATAAATTGTGTATTCCAAACACTAGCGTCAAAGTATTATTCACATTTATTATTTTATTAATTTTTTAATTTGATTTCCATAGCTGTACATCTTAGCAAATTATTCTGAGAGGCTCACAATTCAAAACATACGGTATATTAATATTTTAAAACTTTTTGAAATAATAAAAGCAGTAAAAAGCAGTAAAACTAAAAAAAAAATACTTATCAGTTTTGGGCTTTGGGCTGAATTTGATACTGAGCGCTTCATATCCTGAAGCATTACGAGATAATATAAATAACCAATATAATAAAATAATATTTTAAACATGTTCAATAAAACATATTCATTAAAACCATGGGGCATGGGAAATCTTCCAGACTTCCTACTAGAAAATCCTGGGTGCAGAACTACATTCTCAATTTGCACATCCTAAATTTCCATTCAGTGCCATTCAGAAACTCTTAGCACACACGTACCCCAATTGCCCCACTGATTAACTACTAGGCCTATATCAACAAATAGGATTTGACAGGTCCATCACTCTCACTGCTATGTCATAATGAAAACCTTGACTATGGTTAGTAGCCAAATGGCAGCCATTTCTATTGTTACAATAGACCTATAACAACTAAACAGCTAGATGCCCTACTCAGTAAACTTATTCACCAGCAATTCAGGGGTGGACTGCTGGGGGTTCGCAGAGGTTCAGGAGAACCTCTAGCTAAGATTCTGTGCATTTGGAGAACCCCCAAATCCCACTCCTAGCTAGCCCCGCCTACCCTGTCCCTCCCTTCCCAGGAGTCCCCACGTGGCCCATTTTGGATACAGGTAAGTGCAGGACATGTGCAGAGGCTCAGGGAGGGCAAAAAATAGGTCTACCCAAAATTCGGGCCTACTAGAAATTCAGGAAAAACGGGTCCATTTTCGGCTTCCAGAAGGCCTCTGGAGCCTGGGGGAGCTCTTTTCACCCTCCCAGAGACTCTAAGAAAGCCTCTGGAGCCTGGGGAGGGCAAAAACACCCCCCTGCCATGGTGCAAGAGGCTGATTAGGCCACGCCCACCATGACCACACCTACCCAGCAACCAGGCAAAGAACCTGTTGCTAAAATTTTTGAAGCCCAGAATAAGGTTAACACTATATGGTATGCATTACCAAGATCTACGTCATGAATAATGGTAAGTAGATTATAGTACCTACTTTGCATAGATTTGGAGAAATTTAAATGGTATAGAAACAGAGATCTCAATTTAGATCTTTCTTTCAATATTTAGTGAAAGAGTTTTAAATACAAGTTTTAAGGATTTGTTTTTTTTAAAAAAAAATTAATAAACACCAAAAAGATGATTAGAATTTTGATTTTGGAATGGACCAAGGCTTGAGATGTATTTGAAATAAGGTTTTGAAATTAATTATAAGAATCCCTTCATAAGAAAATATTGTTCCTTTAGATTCTTTAAAAACAACATGATAGAATGGGACTTTGAATTTTAGACACTAGTGAGAACCAGAAGAAACAATTACAATTAAAGGAGAAGAATACAGTACTTAAATTTGAGTTACAAATATAA